>NC_052162.1:715313-864090 GCF_902713615.1 Scyliorhinus canicula
CCCCCTCCCCCCCTCACCCCACCCCTCCCCCCCTCACCCAACCCCTCCCCCCCTCACCCCACCCCTCACCCCACCCCTCCCCCCCTCACCCACCCCTCCCCACCTCACTCACCCCCCCCCTTCCCCCCACCACTCACCCCACCCCTCCCCCACCACTCACCCCACCCCTCCCCCTCACCCCACCCCTCCCTCCCTACCTCACCCCACCCTCACCACGCCCCTCACCCCAACCCCCTCACCCCCCCCCCCCCCCCCCGACTGTGGGCGATTCCTGATTCCTTTTTGTTATTTGTTTATGTTAACATGCGGGCTGCTGTTTGGATGGGATTACTGTTGTTGATTTGGGGATTGATATTGTATTTGTTACCATTTAGTGAAAAAGGAGGGGAATAAAAATATTTAAAAAAAGAAAAGGTTCTTCATTGAATTTCATAATTTGGTGATTATATGTAAGAACATGTTTCATAACTAGAGGCTGATGTAATTATTTCACAGGCTGGCTGGAAAGAAAACCATGCCACTTTCATGAATGAGTTGAAGAATCTGCAGGCAACAGGCCTCACCACACTTGGGCAAGCCCTGCGGACATCCTTTGATTTATTAAATCTGAACCGTTTAGTTTCTGGAATAGATAATTATGGTCAGGTGAGTACAGTTCTGCATTTTTTAAAAATGGCCTGGCTGGTTGTGCATGTTCAATACTTTTTACTGTGTACTAATACATGTGACAATAAATCAAATGTTATTAACTGTGTTGTTTCTGTAATTGGCACCTCTGACATTCATGGTGTTTAAAGTTAGAATACACTTTTTAAAAATGGAACCTTTTCCTGAGACTGAAGATTTTAAAAATAGTTGATTGAACTTACTTTTTGCAAGTTGCTGTGCTCCCTTTACAACTGAACTTGATGAGAACCATTGTGGAACTACGAATTAAGCTGCTGTACAATTTGACATTTCAGTGCACACTTCACTGTATTTCTTGTGCTGCATGCTCCATATTGTGTGGTTTGTTTATCTGCAGGGGCGGAATCCTTTTTTTCTTGAACCATCTGTTATAATCACCATCTCTGATGGAAGCAAAATGACAAATAATGGTGGCGTGCAAGAGGAGGTAAGATACAGACCCTTGGACCACTTTGTAAATTGATTTAATTTTAGTCAGTTTGAGAGCATGGTTTTCGAGTTTAGAATTTTTGACATTGCACTGCTGTTAAGTAAATGTCGCATTTTAGTCCCTCGATTTTCTGCTCTCTTTCCTTCTCTTTGAAGTTCCTTACTCAATGCATTATCCCTCAGATGCCTTGCCCGATTGATAATCATTCATATACCAACATGACCAATGAGCATTTGCTGACTGCTGAACCATACATTGATGAATGATTGGGGGGCGAGGAATAGAAAAATAGATGGATGAATGAGGGAACATAGATGGATAAGAACTTGAGAAGCACAGGAGTTGACCATATGGCTCCTCCAGCCAGCTCCACAATTCAGTAAGGCTTATCTTCAACTTGAACTCTGCATTCCCACCCCATCTCCAAGTCCCTTGATTTCTTTTGTAATCAAAATTTATTGATCTCAGCCGTGAATATTTTCAATAATTTATTATTTACAGCCTTCGGAAGTAAAGAATTCTAAAGATTTGTAACTTTTCTCCAGGGTGGAAATGCCTGTCACGAAGAGACATAATTTTAAGGTGATTAGAGGAAGGTATAGGGGAGATGTCAGAGGTAGGTTCTTTACACAGAATGGTGGGTGTGTGGAATGCACTGCCAGCAGAGGTGGTGGAGTCAGAGTCATTAGGGACATTTAAGCGACTCTTAGACAGGCACATGGACAGCAGTAAATTGAAGGGGTGTAGGTTAGGTTGATCTTAGATTAGGACAAATAGTCGGCACAACATCGTGGGCTGAAGGGCCTGTACTATGCTGCACTGTTCAACTCGAGTGAAGAAATTTCTCCTTGCGTTAGTCTGAAGTGAATTACTCTTTGTTCTGAAGCTATGACTAAGTTCCAGACTCTGAAGTCAGGAAAAACAACCCCCCAGCATTTACCATGTCAAGATATCTCAGAATTTTATACTTTTCAATGAGATCTCCTCTCTCCTAAATCTCCAGATCGTATAGATCCATTCCATTCTCTTCTTATTGGACAAGCCTTTTGGCCCAGGAATCAGCATGATCAATTAAGATGATTGGGTGAGAGCTCATAGAGAAATGGGCCATGAATAAGAGTTAAAAAAATCACAGGTGTGTCCTCAATTAACATCTGCAGTCATATATCTTCAGCAATGTGATTATGGGTAACAATCAAGGATGGAAATGCTTTGTTGCCCACACAGTCTTTCTCAGGCCAGAGACTGAGCTGGCACCCTGGCTTAGAGCTGATAACTTGGCACAGATAAAGTCGCCTACTGGTGTCCCCTTGGCCTGCTGCTCACTGGATAAACTTGCCAAGCTATTGAATGGTGGTTTGTGGCGCTACATCTTTTCTGAGGATTCTTCATCTTTTAAAAACTTGACCATTTGCAAAGTGTAGAAGTATTGAAAGTCGGTATGCAGGTACAGCATGTAATTAAAAAGGCAAACGGAATGTTAGCGTTTATTGCAAAACAACTGGAGTACAAAAGTAGAGAAGTGTTGTGTAATTGTATAGGGTGTTGGAGAGACCACATCTGGATTATTGTGTCCAGTTTTGGCTCCTTATTTGAGGTAGGATGTGGTGGCATTGGAGGCAGTTCAGAGGAGATTCACCAGATTGATTCCGGGTATGAAAGGGTTGACGTATTAGGAGAGATTAAACAGTTTGAACCTATACTTGCTGGAGTTTATAAGAATGAGAGGGGAACTGATTGAGGTGTATAAAATACTAAATGGGATTGATAAAGTAAACGTAGACCAAATGTTCTCCCTTGTGAAGCAATCTAGAACGAGAGGTCACTGATATAGGTTGAGAGGAGAGGTGGTAGATGTAAAACTGAGCTGAGATGAGGAGGAACTACTTCTTGCAGAGGGTGGTGAATTTGTGGAACTCGCTATTCCATACTGCGGTGGAATCTGAAACAATAAATGGTTTCAAGAAAAAGAGAGATATATTTTTGATAATAATTGGGTTAAGGGGATATGGGGAACAGGCAGGGAGGTGGATTTGAGACTAGGAAGAGATCACCCATGATCTGATTGAATGGCGGAGCAGACTCGAAGGGCTGAATTTGCTTACTTCTGTTCCGAATTCCTTACTTATAATTTGTCATCTGTCACTTTGTCAACTTACTTTTCAAAATGTTGTTCCCTTGGTGTTGGAAGGATATGTGTCTTACACATGATTCAATACTAACGATGAACACATTTTTCCCTTTACTTATTTTTAAATATTTAAAGCAGAAGATCTTATGTAAGTAAAGGTCTTACAAAAATAAAGGTCTTCCCGTAAATGCACTACAGCTCCTTTCAACAATGTGCATGACCCTCAAGTTACGGAGAAGCAGTGTATCATTTTAATTATGAAAAAATGAAAATGAAAATTGCTTATTGTCACAAGTAGGCTTCAAATGAAGTTACTGTGAAAAGCCCCTAGTCGCCACTTTCCGGCATCTGTCCAGGGGGGGCTGGTACGGGAATTATGTAAAGGGTCACATGTTAATTTTCCATAAACTTCAAATAAGTGCCAGTTTTTTCTGGTCAGCGCTGAGTTTTTTCCTGAAGTATGCACTCGGGAAAGCAGTGAGTTTTTTCACGCAAAGAATAATGGAAATCTGGAATTCTCTCCTTCCAAGGCTTGGATTCAGTTGAAACTTTTCCAGCTATGATCCATGGATTTCTGTTAATTATGAGTATCCAGGATATTAGTTGTGGCACAGAATATCCATATTAAGGTTTACTGGAAGAACAGGGTTGAAGAGCCGAATGGCCTTTTTGTATCTAAAAATCCTTTACTTGTAGGTGGGGTTGTAACCTCTCGGCATAATCATCAGACTATTTGTGTCTGAATTGGGAAAATGTCCCATTGTCTATTTTTCTTCGCAATGAGCACATTTCAAACTCTGACCCTGTTGAAGATGTGACTTTTATTTTTGATTATTTTGCTTCTGAAGGAGGTCTGATATTTTGAGTGTCCTTCTCGGAAGGCTGGGCAGCTGTGCAAATGGGGCCCATAGTAGCGCTTGCTCTCGGGCACTGGGCAATATATGGCCGGTTATATTTAGTTACCGAACCAATGTTCATTTGCCCAGCTTTCGCCTGATGAGAGAACCAACTGCAGGATAAAGCAAGCCAGGCAATTGCTATTGGCTTGTGCGACATGGGGTGAAATTTAATACCCTCATGGTGAGTTTGGTGGAGGTGGGCACATTTAGTCAGGTGGGTGGGTGGCGTTTGTACACTCCTTTTCTGCTGCAATTAAGTCTGTGGCATGAAGGCTCATACAGCTGTCCTGCTCTGAGACTAATTGAGGCCCTTAAGTGTGTAATTAATGCTCACTTAAGGGCCTCATCCTGCCACTGCCAGTAATGACCCAGTGTTGGGCAGGGGACTCATCCTGCGGGAAGCCAAAAATTGCAAAATAACCCCAGTTGGGGTTGCTTGAGGTATTTGGGAAGGGGAGCCCCCTGAATGCCCCCTCTAACCATTCTGCCTCTGACTGGCTGACAGAACCCCGAGTGGCACTTCATTTGGTAGGCGTTCCCAAAAAGAGGTGACGTAGGGCTCTTTTCGAATCTCCAGTGAGACCTCCTGTTGCCTCATTTAAATACCACCTACTGCCATCATTCTTCCCAGTGCTTCATTGCAGGAAATGACAATATTCTGATTATTGACCAGGTGACCACACTTTGTTCTGGTGCCAGTGCTGGTATTGACCCAGTGAGCTATCACTGAGGGGTGTCCAAAATGACTGTCCTAATGGCCCATTTCATGCTGTTCTGCCTTCAAAGCAACTGGGACCTTTTCTCCAGGAACTACCATCTCCAGAACTTTATATTATACATATTTAAAAAGAATATATTCTTTCAAGGGATGTGGGTGTCATTGGCTAGGTCAGCAATTTTATTGTACATCATTAATTGCCCTTGCGAATTTAGCTCCTGCAGTCTTTGTGGTGTAGGAACACTCCCAGTATTATGAGGAAGGTAGTTCCAGGATTGTGACCCAGTATTGTGAACAGCGAAGGAATGGCAATATCGTTCCAAGTATATGGTGTATTGTTTGGAGAAGAACATGCAGGTGGTAGTATTCCCATGCATCTGCAACTCTTGCCCTTATCGGTGGTAGAGGTCATGGGTTTGGAAGGTGCTGTTAAAGGAGTCTGGGTGAGTCCCTGTAGTGTATCTTGGAGGTAGTACACAAGGCTGTTGCTGTGCATTGGTGGTGGAGGCAATAAATACTGAAGGTGTGAATTGGGCATCAGTCAAGTGGGCTGCTTTGTCCTGGATTGTGTTGAACTTGAGTGTTGTTGGAAGCAGGTAAGTTGTTATGTTATTGTTGCCATTATTTACAGCACAGAAGGAGGCCATTTGGCCCATTGTGTGACCACCGGCTCACAGAAGAGCAAACTAGCTAGTCCCATTCCCCAGCCCTATCTCCGTAGCCCTCGAAATTTGTCACTTTCAAATATATATCCAGTTCTCTTTTGAAACCTCCTATGGAATCCACCTCCACCACTCTCCCAGGCAGCACATTCCAAACCCCAACAACTCTAAGTAAAGAAGTCTCTTCTCGTCTCACTCCGAGCTCATTCGCTGACCATCTTGAAATTGTGACGACCCCCCCCCGTCACTGACATACGAACCAGTGGAAACAGAATATCCTTCTTTACCCTGTCAGAATTTTGAACACCTCAATAAGGTCTTAATCTCCTCTGCTTCAAGGAGAATAAGCCCAATTTCTCCAATCTTTCCTTGTATTTAAAATTCCCCATTCCTGGAATCTCTATGCCCCTATTTGTAAGCCAAAGGATGCTATAAGCCTTCTTAACAACTGTTTAAACTTGCATAACCATCTCTCGTGAATTATGCACTTGAACCCTGAGATCCCTCTGCTCCTGTACTCCCCTCAAAGTTGTACCATTGGGAATCTTTCTGCAAGGCAAGAGTGGTCCCACTAGTTTCTGCTCAGTAACAGCAATAATCCATAACCAGCAAGTGGCTCAGTTGTATGCCAAGAAAATGTGTTTGCCGAGAGGGGTTGAAAATACGAATGCAGTACTTCCTACTGCCACCTTTGTTTTCTACCTGTTAACTACACTAATTCAACCCTTCAAGCCCATTCTGCCATTCGTTATGATCATGGCTGATCATCCAACTCGATAGCCGGATCCTACATTCCCCCATATCCTTTGATCGCCTTTGCCCTAACTGCTATATCTAACTGCTTCTTGAAACCACACAATGCTTTGGGCTCAACTACTTCCTGCGGTAATGAATTCCACAGGCTCACCAGTCTCTGGGTGAAGAAATTTCTCATCTCTGCCCTAAACGGTCTACCCAGTATCCTCAGACTGTGACCCCTGGTTCTGGACGCCCCCATTATCGAGAACATCCTTTCTGCATTTACCCTGTCCAGTCCTATTAGAATTTTACGGGTTCCTATGAGAACCCCCCTCATTCTTCAGAACTCCAGCAAGTACAATCTTAACCTAGTCAACCTCTCCTCATATATCAGTCCCGCCATCCCTGGAATCAGTCTTGTAAACCTTCTCTGCACTCCCTCGAGAGCAAGAACATCCTTCCTCAGATAAGGAGACCAAAACTCCACACGATATTCCAAGTGTGGCCTCACCAAGGCCCTGTGTAATTGCAGCAACACATCCCTGATCCTGTACTCGAATCATCTCGCAATGAAGGCCAGCATACTGCTGTTTGTGATTTTCATTAATGACTTGGATGAGGGAGTTGAAGGGTGGGTCAGTAAATTTGCAGATGATACGAAGGTTGGTGGAGTTGTGGATAGTGAGGAGGGCTGTTGTCGGCTGCAAAGAGACATAGATAGGATGCAGAGCTGGGCTGAGAAGTGGCAGATGGAGTTTAACCCTGAAAAGTGTGAGGGTGTCCATTTTGGAAGGACAAATATGAATGCGGGATACAGGGTTAACGGTAGGGTTCTTGGCAATGTGGAGGAGCAGAGAGACCTTGGGGTCTGTGTTCAAAGATCTTTGAAAGTTGCCACTTGATAGAGCTGTGAAGAAGGCGTATGGTGTGCTAGCGTTCATTAGCAGAGGGATTGAATTTAAGAGCCGTGAGGTGGTGATGTAGCTGTACAAAACCTTGGTCAGGCCACATTTGGAGTACTATGTGCAGTTCTGGTCGCCTCATTTTAGGAAGGATGTGGAAGCATTGGAAAAGGTGCAAAGGAGATTTACCAGGATGTTGCCAGGAATGGAGAGTAGGTCTTACAAGGAAAGGTTGAGGGTGCTAAGCCTTTTCTCATTAGAACGGAGAAGGATGAGGGGAGACTTGATAGAGGTTTATGAGATGATCAGGGGAATAGAAAGAGTAGACAGTCAGAGACTTTTTCCCCGGGTGGAACAAACTATTTCATGGGGACATAAATTTAAGGTGAATGGTGGAAGATATAGGGGGGATGTCAGAGGTAGGTTCTTTACCCAGAGAGTAGTGGGGTATGGAATGTACTGCCTGTGGAAGTAGTTGAGTCAGAAACATTAGGGACCTTCAAGCAGCTATTGGATAGGTACATGGATTACAGTAGAATGATGGGGTGTAGATTAATTTGTTCTTAATCTAGGACAAAAGTTTGGCACAACATCGTGGGCCGAAGGGCTTGTTCTGTGCTGTATTTTCTATGTTCTATTTCTATGTTCTATACTGTCTCCCCGTGTTTCTTCTACCAAAATGCATTACCTCACATTTTGCTGCATTGATGTTGATCTGCCAGGTGTCTGTCCATTTGGCCAACTTGTCAATGTCCCTCTGAAGCCGCTCAGCGTCACCCTCACAATTCACTATTCTCCCTCGCTTAGTATCATCAATTTGCTAACCCGTCTGCCATGTGGCATTGTATCAAATGCTTTCTGAAAGTCCAAACATACAACATCCACAGCGCTACATTCACGCATTGCCTATGTCACCTCGTCAAAGAGCTCAATTAAATCTGTCAGGCATGACCTGCCCTTGACAAAGTCAGGTTGATTGTCTAGTATTAACTTATTTCTCTCCAGTGGATATTTACCTCATCCTGTATTACGGCCTACGTCAGTTTTCCTATTATTGATATCAAGCTGATCGGTCTGTAGTTTCCTGGGTTATCCTTAGACCCTTAAGGGGAGTGTTCCATCACACTCTTAACTTGTGCCTTGTCGATCGAGGACAAGCTTTTTTGGGGGGGGGGGTGATTTACTTATCCTCAGAATTCTCAGCCTCTGAGTTCTTGTAGCCACAGTATTTGTGTCATGGAACATACAATTCAGAAGGAGGCCACTTGGCCCATCGAGTCTGCACCGACCCACTTATGTCCTCACTTCCACCCTATCCCAGTAAACCCTCCTAACCTTTTTGGACACTAAGGGCAGTTTAGCGTGACCAATCCACCTAACCTGCACGTCTTTGGACTGTGGGAGAAAACCGGAGCACCCGGAGGAAACCCACGCAGACACGGGGAGAACGTGCAGACTCCACACAGACAGTGACCCAAGCCGGGAATCGAACCTGGGACCCTGGTGTGGGAAGCCAGAGTGCTAACCACTGTGCTGCTGTGCTGCCCACTAATGGCTAGTCCAGTTCAGTTTCTGGTCAATGGTAACCCCCAGGACATTGATTGTTGGGCATTCAGTGATGGTAATGCCATTGAATGTCGCGGTGAGATAATTGGAGTCTCATGTTGGAGATGGTCATTGCCTGGTACCTTTGTGGCACAAATGTTACTTGTCTCATCATCCAGACTGAATGTAGTTCAGGTCATGCTGCATATGGACATGGCTGCTTCAATATCTGATCAGAGAGCTGGGAATGGTGTTGAAAATTGTGGAATCATCGGCGAACATCTCCATTTCTGTCCTTATGATGGAAAGAAGGTCATGGATGAAGCAGCTGAAGATAGTTGGGCCGAGGACACTTTGCTGAGGAACTCCTGTAGTGACATCCTAGAACTGAGATAGTTGAACCGCCGCCTCCCCCCTCCCCCCACACACACACAAAAAACAATCAGAGCCGTCTTTCTTTGTACCAGTTTGACTCCAGCCCCAGTGGAAAGAGGGTCGTGGGCATCAACGTGAAAGCTTGAATTTATTGCCCATCCCTTGTTGAGGAAAGTTAAACGCTGACCATTTTGGTATTTGATTGGACTCAATAGGTAAGGACGGTAGATTTTCTTCTATGAAATGAAATGAAAATCGCTTATTGTCACGAGTAGGCTTCAAATGAAGTTACTGTGAAAAGCCCCTAGTCGCCACATTCCGGCGCTTGTTCGGGGAGGCTGTTACGGGAATCGAACCGTGCTGCTGGCCTGCTTGGACTGCTTTCAAAGCCAGCGATTTAGCCCTGTGCTAAAAAGACATCACTTGGGGTTTTTACAACAATCTTGAATCTTCATGGTCAATCATATTGAAACCAGCTTTTTATTTTCATATTTTAAAATCAATTCAAATGCTCAAACTCCTTTGGATTATTAGTTCAGTCTTTGGGTTAGTAGTTTTTTTTATACATTCATGAGATGTGGGCATTGCAGGCTGTGCCAGCCTTTATCGCCCATCCCTAATTACCCTTGAGGGGGAAGTTAAGAGTCACCCAGGTTGCTGTGGGTCTGGAGTCACATGTTGGCCAGACTAGGTAAGGACGGCAGATTTTCTTCCCTCAAGGGCATTAGTGAACCAGATGGATTTTTACCACTATCAACAAGGGTTTCATGGTAATCATTAGACTTTTAATCCAGATTTTTAAAAAATTGAATTCAAATTTCACCATCTGCAGTGGTGGGATTTGAACCTGGGTCCCCAGAGCATGATTCTGGGTCTCTGGTTAACTCGTTCAGTGACAATACCACTAAGCAACAGCTTCCCCTAAAGTTATGGTGTTCAGTAACATCATAACTACACTACTGTAATCAATTTGTACAGCAGGGTTGTGTAGGACCTAAACTAAAAACAATGTGGGATTCTCTATTTAGCCATGTGCAAAAACCATAGAACCATATAATTCCTACAGTACAAAATGAGCCAGAGAATCTTTATCTGAGTATAACGTATCTGCATTTGGAACCCTGCAAAGCTGAGGCAAGCAAAATTGATCCAGTTCTATATTCTCCTCCCCGTCAAAGCTCCATTGCTGAGAGCTGCAGCCACGAAGATCAGTGGCAGTGGGATGAGGCCCTTAAATGCTGATTCATTTGCCACTTAAGAGCCTCAATTGGCAGCTGAACGGGAGGTCAGTTCATGAGCCTTCCCACCATGAACTTAAGTGAGGTGGAGGTGGGAAGGTGATCCGGTCCCCACACTCCCACCTGATTAACTGATCCCTTGCCACCAGCATTAAAGTTTATCCATGTTGTTAATTTTTGGACATGTTGCTATTATGTTAAACTATGTCTGTAACATAAATCTTCTCCTCTTGTTCCAGCTTCACCTGCCATTAAATTCCCCCTTGCCTGGCAGTGAATTGACGAAAGAACCATTCCGTTGGGATCAGAGATTGTTTGCACTGGTCCTTCGCCTCCCTGGTGCTTCATCTCTCGAAGCGGAACAGCTTGGCAGTGTACCTTCAGATGAGTCTGCTGTAACCCAAATGTGTGAAGTAACTGGAGGTGAGTCAAATATCCGACTGACTAAGGGAAAGGACTTGATTTCAGATTTCCTATCTGTTTGCAGTATTTTCCTATTGTGGCACAGGTCAGAAACTCAGGAATCCTGGGTGGCGAGGCGGATGCCAACTTGTGCACAAACGATCTTGGCTGCAATCTAATTTTTAAAACATTTTTTTTACAACGTGAACAGCATGGGTGGGGTGTCTCCTTCAACCATTGAAGTATTAGTGATGATGACACTGACCCAATGACAATTAAGGAACAATAATTGATATCTAAGTCCCAATGGTGTTGCCATGACATTTATGTTTTTGTCCTCCTTAATGTTGATCATGAGGGAGCTGATGCAGTTGAAGTAACTTCAGTCAGGTGCTCCAGTGTGTTCAATAGATCGTACACATTGCAGCCACAGGGCACCAGTGATGGAGGGGGCTGGATGCTGTGTCCACTGGCAGGAATGTGGGAAAGATATTCTGGATGATTCAGATATCCTACCTGGCATGTGGCGAATATTCCATCGCACCTCTGACTTGGGTATTCTTTTGTCTTCAGATTATTGTCATTACCAACCCTTGTGCTGTCCGATTATTATCTCTCGCTGCTGCTGCTGGTTTCACCCTCTCTCACCAGTGTAAACTCCCATACTTTACGCCGTAGATTTTGAAAATAGCAAACTCTCCCAGCCTTCAGCAGGAGCTAGACGTTGTCCAGACCTAGTCTGACAGGTAGCAGGTAATGTTTACCAGGAGAGAAAAACGTAACCATATCAAATATGTACCACCATGAAGCATGCTGGTGCATAAAGTAGCAAGATGTCATGTGCATAGCTGGAGGTGGGTTGCATGGGGTTAAAGTAGACCAACATATCATTTGGTCTGTGTGCCGAATGCAAGCTCAGAACGATGTGTATTCCTGGGATTTGTATGATGAATGCTCACTGAAGGGGGTAAGCAGAATTGTTGAATCCCAACTCGAGCAAAATACTGCAGATGCCGGAAATCTGAAAAGAAACAAAAATAGCTGGAAATCGGCAGGATTGAAGGCTACCGTGAGCTGAAATGTAACTGTTTCAGTCCACAGATTCCCTTTCACCTGCTGAGTATTACCAGCAATTTTTGTTTTTACTCTTGTCGAATCCCACTCTGTCAGAGTGGTAAATACGTGATTGAGAAGTTTATTCTTCAGTTGAGTTTGCAACATTGAATGTGAGATGTCATAGGATCTATTAAGTTACAGTAACTATTTGTATTTGTACTTGTATCAGAATCATTGTGCTTTAATTGGAAGACTTTAAACACATGATAGTGACAGGCTTAATAGACCGACGACTACAGACTTCTGACTCATAATTAGCCATTGTTCTTATCTCTGTCTTACCCCATCTACATGACAGTCCACACATTCTGCCTTACCTAATATAACTCCAGATAAGATGTATTAAAATCAGGTTCTTCCCATGTCCCTATCAGTAACTTTAGTTTTAATGTTATCTTTGTCAGTCATATTTTCACTCTTCTAATCTATTTGGTGAAACTTCTAATTATCAGTCTGTAACATTCTATATCACATCTCCTGATTTTAAAAAGGATGATATATTCACAGATATTTCTTTCTGCAGAACTAACATCAACTGAATGTATTTCTCTGCAATATGCATTGAAACATTTTTCAGTTTGATTTATTGTCTATTACGATGCCAGACCAGACCACAACAGTGGCTGGGATAACTAACCTACATTGAAAACAAACTGCCTTACTTAATCTCTGCTTCAGCCCGATCAGAACTCACCTGAAAAATGCTTTCTTAAAATACCTGATGCCTTGGGTCCACCCAGCACGAAGCTGGAATCTAATTAACTAAAGGGAATCCCTTAATCAAAACAAAATTGCATAGTCCACACTTTTACAGTGGTGAATTGCACCTCAGGCTCCTAAAAGCTTTCTTGTCTTTCAAACCAAGATTATTTTGAAAACATGACTGCAGCAGTCAAACATGCTAACCCAGGCTTTTAACCCTTCACCAAATACTTATAATCCAATATATCTGAAATCCTACATTCGTCATAAAACTGAACATTGCTTTGAAGTCTGTTTTAATTTAATAGTTCAGTGGTTAATGCATCAAAACTGGCCTGTACGCCCTCATTTAACAGACAAAAGACTTTCAAAAGGTGTATGACAAACTATCACATATTAGTCTCTACCTCAATTGATAAGTTCATAAGATATAGGAGCAGAATTAGACCGTTGAGCCCATCGGGTCTGCTCCGCCATTTTATATGTTCCTCATCTGTTATCTACAATATTACACCAAGAGCTGGATTACAAAATCAGCCAGAGCATCGCCTCCCTGGGGCACATGACCTAAGAGCGAGAGTCGGCAATTTAGCCTCCCGAGCCTAACAACCTCAATGTGATCATGGCTGATCCCATCCTGGCCTCAACTCCACCGTCCTACCCGTTCTCCATAACCCGTCAAAATATTTCATTAAAGCTTTGAATATATTCAAGAGGCGGCTAGATATAGCACTTGGGGAGAATGGGATCAAAGGCTATGGGGAGAAAGGAGGACCTGAGGAAGGAGCAGTGCTCCGAAAGCTAGTGTTTGAAACAAACATGTTGGACTTTAACATGTTGGGTTTTTTTTTTGTGCACTGGAGTGCTGAACTGGTTGCATTTGAGAGCTACAGTGAGAGTTTGGTGACTGACGGAGTATAAGGGTTCATTTTTATTTAAAGTCTAGTATTTCTTTTATTTAGTTACTTAACTTAAAAGTTGCTGTTTGGTCTATAACATGGTGAATTTTGAATCAGCTTTAAACAAGGTTCTACTTGTAGGTACTTGCAGCTGGAGCTTGTTAATTAGTTAATTGGATTAGGCCATTTTTCAGAGGCTCGAGTCACAGTATAAATCTGAGCTAGTTACAGTGCAGACTTTGTTTGCACTGGAGTGCTGAACTGGTTGCATTTGAGAGCTACAGTGAGAGTTTGGTGACTGACGGAGTTAGGTGAGGAGGGAGTAAGGTGCTCCTTACATTTCATTTCCTATATTTATCAAAGAGCGTGAAGGGAGCCAGGAGTTTAGAGTACAGCTGACTGGAAGCCGAGGGCGGAGGTCCAGTTGGTCTACGGGGCAGCTAATTCTGTAAAGTACGAGGGGGTGGAGGCTAGGGCAGTTGCATGCTCCTCCTGTAGGATGTGGGTGGTGAGGGATATCACTGGTGTCCCCGCTGACTATACCTGCGGGAAGTGCACCCAACTCCAGCTCCTCGGAGACCTTGTTAGGGAACTGGAGCTGGATGAACTTCAGATCATCCGGGAGGCAGAGGGGGTTATCGAGAAGAGTTACAGGGAGGTAGCCACACCCAAGGTACTGGACAAGTGTAGCTGGGTTACAGTTAGGGAAAAGAAAACTAACAGGCAGACAGTGCAGGGATCCCTTGTGGCCGTTCCCCTTCAAAACAAGTATACCGTTTTGGATGCTGTTGGGGGGGAATGACCTACCGGGGGAAGGCCCTAGCGACGAGGTCTCTGGCTCTGGGGCTCAGAAAGGAAGGGGGGGAGCGTAGAAAAGCAATAATAATAGGAGATTCAATGGTTAGGGGAATAGATAGGAGATTCTGTGGTCGCGAGCGAGACTCCCGGAAGGTATATTGCCTCCCGGGTGCCAGGGCCAGGGATGTCTCGGATTGTGTCTTCAGGATCCTGAAGGGGGAGGGTGAGCAGCCAGAAGTTGTGGTGCACATTGGCACCAACAACATAGGTAGGACAAGGGGTGTGGAGGTAATAAACAGGTTTAGGGAGTTAGGCTGGAAATTAAAGGCCAGGACAGACAGAGTTGTCATCTCTGGTTTATTGCCGGTGCCACGTGATAGCGAGGCTAGGAATAGGGAGAGAGTGCAGTTGAACAAGTGGCTGCAGGAATGGTGTAGGAGGGAGGTCTTCAGGTATTTGGATAATTGGAACGCATTCTGGGGAAGGTGGGACCTGTACAAGCAGGACGGGTTGCATCTGAACCAGAGGGGCACCAATATCCTGGGGGGGAGGTTTTCTAGTAGTCTTCGGGAGGGTTTAAACCAGGGGTGGGCAAACTTTTCCGTGCAAGGGCCACATTCAGAAATTCACAATTTTAAAGGGCCGCATAGTATATTAATTAATAGTCCCGGTTGTAACCAATTAGCGTGCGGCATATACCTCAGCGCTTCCCCCGGCGGCATCCTGCCTTTAGCCCTCTTTTTCTCTACTTTTCAAAAATGGCGCTTCACCCGGTTATGATTCTGGGCGCCTCATATAGAATAGAGAACAGTACAGCACAGAACAGGCCATTCGGCCCTCGATGTTGTGCTGAGCAATGATCACCCTACACAAGTCAACGTATCCACCCTATACCAGTAACCCAACAGCCCCCCCCCCCCCCCCCCCCGCCCATTAACCTTATTTAAAAAAAATTATTTAAAAAAAAAAATTATTAAAAGAAAATTTAAAAAAAAAATTTTTTTTTTGATGACTTGATCTTGGTGGGCCGCATAAAGACCTTTGGCGGGCCGCATGCGGCCCGCGGGCCGTAGTTTGCCCACCCCTGGTTTAAACTAATTTGGCAGGGGAATGAGAACCGGATTTGTAGTCCAGCAACTAAGGAAGCCGATATTCAGGACGCCAAAGCCCGTAGTGATGCAGTGGGGAAGGTAACACTGACAAAGGAGAGTACTTGCAGGCAAGGAGATGGGTTGAAATGTGTATACTTCAATGCAAGAAGCATCAGGAATAAGGTGGGTGAACTTAAGGCATGGATCGGTACTTGGTACTACGATTTGGTGGCCATAGAACATAGACATAGAACAGTACAGCACAGAACAGGCCCTTCGGCCCTCAATGTTGTGCCGAGCCATGATCACCCTACTCAAACCCACGTATCCACCCTATACCCGTAACCCAACAACCCCCCCCCTTAACCTTACTTTTATTAGGACACTACAGGCAATTTAGCATGGCCAATCCACCTAACCCGCACATCTTTGGACTGTGGGAGGAAACCGGAGCACCCGGAGGAAACCCACGCACACAGGGGGAGGACATGCAGACTCCACACAGACAGTGACCCAGCCGGGAATCGAACCTGGGACCCTGGAGCTGTGAAGCATTTATGCTAACCACCATGCTACCCTGCTGCCCATCACGGAAACCTGGATAGAAGAGGGGCAGAAATGGTTGTTGGAGGTCCCTGGTTATAGATGTTTCAACAAGATTAGGGAGGGTGGTAAAAGAAGTGGGGGGGGGGGTGGCATTGTTAATTAGAGATAGTATAACAGCTGCAGAAAGGCAGTTCGAGGGGGATCTGCCTACTGAGGTAGTATGGGTTGAAGTCAGAAATAGGAAAGGAGCAGTCACCTTGTTGGGAGTTTTCTATAGGCCCCCCAATAGCAACAGAGATGTGGAGGAACAGATTGGGAAACAGATTTTGGAAAGGTGCAGAAGTCACAGGGTAGTAGTCATGGGTGACTTCAACTTCCCAAACATTGAGTGGAAACTCTTTAGATCAAATAGTTTGGATGGGGTAGTGTTTGTGCAGTGTGTCCAGGAAGCTTTTCTAACACAGTATGTAGATTGTCCGACCAGAGGGGAAGCCATATTGGATTTAGTACTTGGTAATGAACCAGGGCAGGTGATAGATTTGTTAGTGGGGGAGCATTTTGGAGGTAGTGACCACAATTCTGTGACTTTCACTTTAGTAATGGAGAGAGATAGGCGCGTGCAACAGGGGAAGGTTTACAATTGGGGGAAGGGTAAATACAGTGCTGTTAGACAAGAATTGAAGTGCATAAGTTGGGAACATAGGCTGTCAGGGAAGGACACAAGTGGGCAGCACGGTGGCCTAGTGGTTAGCACAGCTGCCTCACGGCGCTGAGGTCCCAGGTTCGATACCGGCTCTGGGTCACTGTCCGTGTGGAGTTTGCACATTCTCCCCGTGTCTGTGTGGGTTTCGCCCCCACAACCCAAAAACGTACAGAGTAGGTGGATTGGCCATGCTAAATTGCCCCTTAATTGGAAAAAATAATTGGGTCACCTAAATTAAAAAAAAAGGGAAGGACACAAGTGAAATGTGGAACTTTTTCAAGGTACTGCGTGTTTTTGATATGTATGTCCCTGTCAGGCAGGGAAGAGATGGTCGAGTGAGGGAACCATGGTTGACAAGGGAGGTTGAATGTCTTGTTAAGAGGAAGAAGGAGACTTATGTAAGGCTGAGGAAACAAGGTTCAGACAGGGCGCTGGAGGGATACAAGATAGCCAGGAGGGAACTGAAGAAAGGGATTAGGAGAGCTAAGAGAGGGCATGAAAAATCTTTGGCGGGTAGGATCAAGGAAAACCCCAAGGTCTTTTACACATATGTGAGAAATATGAGAATGACTAGAGCGAGGGTAGGTCCGATAAAGGACAGTAGCGAAAGATTGTGTATTGAGTCTGAAGAGATAGGAAAAGTCTTGAACAAGTATTTTTCTTCAGTATTTACAAACGAGAGGGGCCATATTGTTGGAGAGGATAGTGTGAAACAGACTGGTAAGCTCGAGGAGATACTTGTTAGGAAGGAAGATGTGTTGGGCGTTTTGAAAAACTTGAGGATAGACAAGTCCCCCTGGCCTGACGGGATATATCCAAGGATTCTATGGGAAGCAAGATATGAAATTGCAGAGCCGTTGGCAATGATCTTTTCATCCTCGCTGTCAACAGGGGTGGTACCAGAGGATTGGAGAGTGGCGAATGTCGTGCCTCTGTTCAAAAAAGGGAATAGGGATAACCCTGGGAGCTACAGGCCAGTTAGTCTTACTTCGGTGGTAGGCAAAGTAATGGAAAGGGTACTGAGGGATAGGATTTCTGAGCATCTGGAAAGACACTGCTTGATTAGGGATAGTCAGCACAGATTTGTGAGGGGTAGGTCTTGCCTTACAAGTCTTATTGACTTCTTTGAGGAGGTGACCAAGCATGTGGATGAAGGTAAAGCAGTGGATATAGTGTACATGGATTTTTAGTAACGCATTTGATAAGGTTCCCCATGGTAGGCTTATGCAGAAAATAAGGAGGCATGGGATAGTGGGAAATTTGGACAGTTGGATAACGAACTGGCTAACCGATAGAAGACAGAGAGTGGTGGTGGATGGCAAATATTCAGCCTGGAGCCCAGTTACCTGTGGCGTACCGCAGGGATCAG
Source organism: Scyliorhinus canicula (assembly GCF_902713615.1). Taxonomy (NCBI): domain Eukaryota; kingdom Metazoa; phylum Chordata; class Chondrichthyes; order Carcharhiniformes; family Scyliorhinidae; genus Scyliorhinus; species Scyliorhinus canicula. The sequence continues at coordinate 733,265 of NC_052162.1, forward strand.
TTCTGGGTCCTCTGCTGTTTGTGATTTTCATTAGCGACTTGGATGAGGGAGTTGAAGGGTGGGTCAGTAAATTTGCAGATGATACGAAGATTGGTGGAGTTGTGGATAGTGAGGAGGGCTGTTGTCGGCTTCAAAGAGACATAGATAGGATGCAGAGCTGGGCTGAGAAGTGGCAGATGGAGTTTAACCCTGACAAGTGTGAGGTTGTCCATTTTGGAAGGACAAATATGAATGCGGAATACAGGGTTAACAGTAGGGTTCTTGGCAATGTGGAGGAGCAGAGAGATCTTGGGGTCTCTGTTCCTAGATCTTTGAAAGTTGCCACTCAAGTGGATAGAGCTGTGAAGAAGGCCTATGGTGTGCTAGCGTTCATTAGCAGAGGGATTGAATTTAAGAGCCGTGAGGTGATGATGCAGCTGTACAAAACCTTGGTCAGGTCACATTTGGAGTACTGTGTGCAGTTCTGGTCACCTCATTTTAGGAAGGATGTGGAAGCTTTGGAAAAGGTGCAAAGGAGATTTACCAGGATGTTGCCTGGAATGGAGAGTAGATCTTACGAGGAAAGGTTGAGGGTGCTAAGCCTTTTCTCATTAGAACGGAGAAGGATGATGGGCGACTTGATAGAGGTTTATAAGATGATCAGGGGAATAGATAGAGTAGACAGTCAGAGACTTTTTCCCCGGGTGGAACACACCATTACAAGGGGACATAAATTTAAGGTAAATGGTGGAAGATATAGGGGGGATGTCAGAGGTAGGTTCTTTACCCAGAGAGTAGTGGGGGCATGGAATGCACTGCCTGTGGAAGTAGTTTAGTCGGAAATGTTAGGGAGGGCGTGCAGAGGAGATTCACTAGGTTAATCCCAGAGCTGAAGAGGTTGGATTATGAGGAGAGGTTGAGTACACTGGGACTGTACTCTTTGGAATTTAGGAAGACGTGGGGGGATTTTATAGAAACATATAAAATTATAAAGGGAATTGATAGGATAGATACGGGGAGGTTGTTTCCACTGGCGGGTGAAAGCAGAACTAGGGGACATAGCCTCAAAATACGGGGAAGTAGATTTAGGACTGAGTTTAGGAGGAACTTCTTCACCCAAAGGGTTGTGAATCTATGGAATTCCTTGCCCAGTGAAGCAGTTGAGGCTCCTTCATTAAATGTTTTCAAGATAAAGATAGATAGTTTTTTGAAGAATAAAGGGATTAAGGGTTATGGTGTTCGGGCCGGAAAGTGGAGCTGAGTCCGCAAAAGATCAGCCATGATCTAATTGAATGGCGGAGCAGGCTCGAGGGGCCAGATGGCCTACTCCTACTCCTTGCGGCCCTTAATTGGGTATTAATGGTCTGCTGAAGGACTACAATTGGGCTGCAGACAGGCGGACAGCTGACAGCTCCCCCGCTGTTTACAAAATTGCAGAGGATGTGTGTGTGTGTGTGTGTGTGTGTGTGTTAATGGAAATCATACCCCTGGTGGCACAGCGCCCTTTTTTGCAGGTCCACCCATGTGCCTTCTCGCCAGTGGGTGATCTGGAAAATCCATGCAGGTCCGATTACGTCAGCCAGTATAGGAATTGAACCTGTGCTTTTGGTCTTATTCTGAACCACTTTCTATTCTAGTCATCTTGCTAACTGACGCCTCCCACTTGGGTCCAATCTATTAACTCAAGCAGCATCTTCCATTCATTTTGAAAGCAAAGCACAAAACCTGTCAATGTGGTCATCTGTTCCAAAAGCTTTTCCGTTGATATGTCTTCCAAATTCTCTCTGGTTGGAGGGATTAGGGGCTGCCCATCTCCCATTCCTCAGTCTCTGTTAGCCTTTAGTCCCGATCTATATGTGCCTTGCTGCATGTGCCTCCTGCTTCACTTAACCCACTCATGAGCCTCAACTCAAAGTGACTCATAGCAACCCAGCTCCATTGCATTGCACACGCTCATAAGTCTCTGCTGAATACATATTACACTGGGGAACACACAGGACAGTCATGAAAGTTAATGTGTTTCCAACCTCCTGGCTGGTACATTGATTCATTTATAAAATGCAGCAAAGGCTGAGCTTTGACATCATTTAACAGACTGGATATCATGTACAAATCAATGCATTAGTTCAAATTAAAATAGCATTAATCCAATTCTGGTGTGTTAAGTTTTAGCAAATACATGAGTCCACCTTCCTCTCACCTATTGTGTGAGAATAAATGTTAAAAATAAAATTAAAGTGCAAACTTTCCCTTAAATGGATATGTGATGTTTAGACAGGTAAGTCTGTGTTTTTGAATAAGGACATCTTGGCATTGGTACTTATTGATAATGTGGTCATTAAATATCTGTAGGTGGATGGGGGTAGACATCAGAGCACACTATTCCAAAGGAAAGCTACTGACATCTGCTGCTTTGGGGCAGCATGGTGGTTAGCACAATTGCTTCACAGCTCCAGGGTCCCAGGTTCGATTCCCGGCTTGGTTCACTGTCTGTGTGGAGTTTGCACGTTCTCCCCGTGTGTGCGTGGGTTTCCTCCGGGTGCTCCGGTTTCCTCCCACAATCCAAAGATGTGCAGGTTCGGTGGATTGGCCATGATAAATTGCCATTAGTGTCCAAAATTGCCCTTAGTGTTGGGTCGGGTTACTGTGTTATGGGGATAGGGTGGAGGTGTGGGCTTGGGTAGGGTGCTCTTTCAAAGAGCTGGTGCAGACTTGATGGGCCGAATGGCCTCCTTCTGCACTGTAAATTCTCTGACTCTATGACTCATCATTCTCTTACCCCTGTATGCATTTTTCTGTTTTTTCTAATCTTTCTGCACATGTCCCCCTCCCACCCCCACACCACCACATAGGAACAGGAGTGGGTCCTTCAAGCCTACTCTGCCTTTTGATAAGATGATGGCTGATTGTATAGTATATTGCTTTTCAAATCTTCCTGCCAAAGTGGACAAGTTTACATTTTTCACATTATACTCCATCTTCTAATATTTCCCCCCACTCACTGAACCTATTTATATTACTTTGCAGTGTCTTTACCTCCTCTTGGCAACTTAGTTTCCAGTTACCTTGGTGTCATTGGCAAATTTAGATATGGATAAAAGCTTTTTTTTTTACTACCAGTTGTGATTTGGGAAGAGGGGAGAAAATTGTCAGCCCATTCTAGATGGATGGATGGAAAAGGAACAGACCATTCAGCCCATCAATCCTGCTCCCTCATTCAAACAGAATATGGCTGATTATCTATCTCAATGCCATTTCCCCCCACTATTCCCATCTGCCTTTTTGTCATTAGTATCCAGAAATTTATGTCTTGAACATATTCAATGATTGAGCTTCCACAACCCTCTGGGGTAGAGAATTCCAAAGATTCACAATCCTCTGAGTGAAGAAATTCCACCTCATCTTAGTCTTAAATGGCTAGCTCCTTATATTGAGTCTATGTCCCCTAGTTCTAGACTCACCAGCCAGGGGAAACATCTATCCATATCTACCCTGTCACACCCTGTCAGAATTTTGTACGTTTCAAGGCGATCATGTCTCGTTCTTTGAAACTGTCGAAAACGGGCTCAGTTTCCCCAATCCTTCCGACGAGACAATCCGCCATCCCAGGAATCAGCCCTGTTGCACACCTCTGATGCGTACATCCTTCCTTGGATAAGGAGACCACAATACTCCAGGTGCGGTCACACCAAGGCTCTACAATTTGAACAAGACATCCCCTTGCGATGAAGGCCAATATTCAACTTGTCTTCCGAATTGCTTACTGCACCTTTTAGTGACTCATGAACAAGGACACCTGTTAGATATCAGCACTTCCCAACCCCTCACCGTTTAAGAAATACTTCTTGCCTTTTCTAGCAACGTGAATAACTTCACACTTGTTCACATTATATTCCATCTGCTATATTTTTGCCCATTCATTTAGTCTGTCCGAATTTCCTTAAACCCCACCTTGTATCCTCCTCACAACCTGTGTTCTCACCTAGTCATCAGCATATTTGGAAATATTACAATTGGTCCCCACGTCCAAATCACAATTATAGATTGTGAACAGTTGTGGCCCCACCACTGATCCTTGTGGTACCCTACGAGTATCATCCTGCCATTCTGAGAATGACCCGTTTATTCCCACTCTGTCTTCTATCTGAATGAAGATGGTCTACATGATATTTGCCATCTTGCGATCATGGCGCACAAACTAAATAAAGACCCAAAGTGTTTGTTGGACTAGACCAACAACCCAGCTTCACTTTGAAATTTGAATAAGCAGAGGGTAAAGGGGGTTAATTTTTCCCCTATCCTTTACATGCCTGGTGCTAGTGCTGTGTAACTGATACCCAGTGTGAGTGCTGTGTAACTGCTACCAAGCATCAGTGCTGTGTAGCTGGTGCCAGTGCAGACAGAGATCAGTTAACCTGTCGATGCAGCAGCTTGTGGGAGTGCATATTGCATTTGCCATCTTTGTGCTGTCACCAGGCTTGAAGATCCCTACCTGTTGTTTCTACAGACAAAGAACAAGTGGATCTGCTCCCGAGTGAGGCTGTGAGTCAGCAGAGCTGGGGAAGATCGTCTGACTTGAAACCTGAAACTTTATGGGGACACTGTCCCAGAGAGTGATTTCTCATAGGATGGAGAGAACTCCTATTTATTTGTGGAGGTTGAACTTCACACACAGAATATGGAAGAGGCAATCTACGGTAAATGATCTATCATTATTAAATGTCATATGCACAGGAAACAGTGCAAGAAAGATATTGATAATGTACTCAAACATGTATCTTCTCTTTGCTCTTAAGGAGTAAAAGTTAAATATTAAAATGTACTTTTTTCAAAAGCTTTAAGGATTTGAGCCATTGCATTAAGCAATCCTGAAATTTATAGCACACCTTTTATTTCTGTTCAAGGTCGGTCCTACTGTGTGCGCACACAGCGAATGTTAAACCAGTGCCTGGAATCCTTAGTGCAAAAGGTCCAAAGTGGAGTGGTTATTAATTTTGAAAAAACTGGACCAGACCCAGTACCAGTTGGAGAAGGTAAGAAAAATATTCCTTAAAATGTTTCCCATTTGGACGAGCCAGCAAAGTGTATGCATGGAATATTCGTGAAAAGGCTTTGCCTCTCCAATGGACTTTCTATGAACTGAACAGTGTAATATACTTTTTACCTCTGTTTTTGATGAATATCTTAATGACCAACACTGCATCTTGAAGAACAAATAACTAGTATATCAGCACTGAGGAAGTACATATTTTAAGAAATTGAACTGGATTTAGTGTGCATAAACTGGGGGAGATGTTAACTCTATGATGGTGTAGGTTTCTGTCGAGATGTGGCTCTCAATCTACATGATTCAGAGGGATAGAGATTGCCCATTCAACCCCCTAAAACCTGGGTTCATATGCAACACAAATCAATAGGCTGCTTCCTCAATTTTCTTAACTGGATGAGTTTGGACAGTTTTGGCAAGGATGGAAATGGACCTCGCTACAAAACATTTCCTAATGTGGCACTACTTAGTGTTATTGGGTGGCTGATGGGGGGGAGACATTTGAACAGATGCAGCAGAGAATAAATCTGTGGCTGAAGGGTGAAGAGTAATCTCAATAAAGCTTTGCTTAACACCTGATGTACCCGATCAGTGACGTGTTCGCTATGCACTAAGTGCCTGAAATATAAAATATTCTCTTTGTGACACTGACAACCCCATTTTAAGCAGAAAATTCCACCTGGATCAGTGCTGGGGCCTCAACATTTTACAATTTTTATAAATTGGATGAAGGGGCGGAAGGTATGATTCCTAAATTTGCTGACGACACAAAGATGAGTTGGAAAGTAAATTGTGAAAAGGATATTAGGAGGCTACAAAAACAATTGATAGGTTAAGTGAATGGGCAAAACGTCTGACAAATGGCGTATAACGTGGGCAAATGTGACATTTTGCAGGAAGAATTTTAAAATGTTCATTATTTATGTCACAACACCCTGAGCTAGTGTATGGTCAATTCTAGCCCCGCTTGACCCAGAGTCTAACACAGGTGAAATATAATTTTATTTAAAATACCCGAGGTCCTTTGATGCACTGAGAAACGTCCAGTCAATGTCTTTCTGAAGTTCATCTCTCGTTTTGATACTTCTTCCTTATAGGCTAGAGATGGTTTTCTCTGGCAAGGTTGTCTACCTTCTCCGCAGATTCTGCATCATTCCAGGTTCACAGCAAAGGATATGCTGGGCACTCACTTGTTTCAGAACAATAAAACTGTTCTTCGACTTCAGCAAGCAAGAGAGAGACAAAGCATTCCTTTCACTTCCAAGGTCTTAACACGTCTGCTCAGTTCTCTTAGAAAGCATCATACAGGAACCAATCTAACCATTGTCAGGCAGAACATTGTCCCTGACCAACCCACTGGTTGCCAGCCAACAAATCGATCCGACTCCCTGCAAACCTGGTTCCTAAGTTCCACTTGGTGTCAAGGAGTCTGACCTCTCCTTTCCAAAACCAAAAGCTGGGAACACTGTGTCCTGACAAGCAGGCTGCTTCAACTTTGGAGCCTTCTGCAATGAAGTTACTGTGAAAAGCCCCCAGTTGCCACACTCCGGCACCTGTTTGGGTACACAGAGAGAATTCAGAATGTCCAAATGACCTAACAGCACATCTTTCGGGACTTGTGGGAGGAAACCGGGGCACCCGGAGAAAATCCACGCAGACACGGGGAGAACGCGTGGACTCCACACAGACAATCTCCCAAGCTGGGAATCAAACCCGGGACCCTGGTGCTGTGAAGCAACAGTGCTAACCACTGTGCTACTATGCCGTCTACTTTAAGACGGAGATAGACAGGTTCTTGATTAATAAGGGGATCAAGAGTTATGGGGAAAAGGCAGGAGAATGAGAATGAGAAACATATCAGACATGATCGAATCGCGGAGCAGACTCGATTGGTCTAATTCTGCTCCAATGTCTTTTGGGGAGGTAAGAGTGTGGAGTTTAGGTTGCAAACAGATCAGCCATGATCTTATTGAATGATTGGACAGGCTAGAGGGGCTGAGTGGCCTACTCCTCCTAGTTCGTGTATCATATGTTCGTATGTAAACCCAGCTAGTGCAGACTTTCCACATCAGGTAAACCACAAATTGTACTCTTCAATTGTAAGAATAGGTGTTGCAGAGGTACTCGAATTATCGTTGGGAGGCCACGGTACAGGAGGCCATGGTACAGTTACATCCGTTGGGAGGCCACGGTACAGTTACATCCGTTGGGAGGCCATGGTACAGTTACATCCGTTGAAATGTAGCAATAGGACAAGGAAACCCAATGCCATCAGCTGATTCTACTGTTCAGCTCACAGAAGCATACATTGAACATAGAAGCAGGAGGAGCAATTCCGCCTTTTGAGCCTGCTCCGCCATTCATTATGATCATGGCTGATCGTCAAGTTCAATACCCGATCTCTTCCCCCCCCCCCCCAAACATCTCTTTAGCCCCAAGAGCTATAACTAATTCCTTTTTGAAATGACACAACGTTTTGGCCTCAGTTACTTTCTGTGGTAGTGAATTCCACGGATTCACCAGTCTCTCGGTAAAGACATTTCTCCTCACCTCAGTCCTAAAGGGTTTACCCTTTATCCCAAACTATGACCCCTAGTTCTGGACTCCCCACCATCAGGAACATTCTTTCTGAATCTACCCTGTCTAATCCTGTTAGAATTTTGTAAGTTTCTCTGAGATCCCCCCTCGCTCTTCTAAACTCCAATGAATGTAATCCGAACCGACTCAGTCTCTCCTCATATGACAGTCCCGCCATCCCAGGAATCGGTCTGGTAAACCTTTGCTGCACTCCCTCCATAGAATGAACATCCTTCCTCAGATAAGGACACCAAAACGGCACACAATACTCCAGGTGTAGCCTCAACAATGTCCTATACAATTGCAGTAAAACATCTCTATGAGATGAGGAGGAATTTTTTCAGCCAGAGGATGGTGAATCTGTGGATCTCTTTGCCGCAGAACACTGTGGAGGCCAGATCACTGAGTGTCTTTAAGACAGAGATAGATAGGTCCTTGATTAATAAGGAGATCAGCGGTTATGGGGAGAAGGCAGGAGAATGAGGATGAGAAAATATCAGCCATGATTGAATCGCGGAGCAGACTCGATGGGCCGAGTGGCCTAATTCTGCTCCTATGTCTGATGGTCTTCTTCCTATACTCAAAAATCCTCTCGCTATGAAGGCCAACATACCATTTGCCTTTACTGCCTGCTGTAGCTACGCTGTTTACTGCCTGCTGTAGCTACGCTGTTTACTGCCTGCTGTAGCTATGCTGTTTACTGCCTGCTGTAGCTACGCTGTTTACTGCCTGCTGTAGCTACGCTGTTTACTGCCTGCTGTAGCTATGCTGTTTACTGCCTGCTGTAGCTACGCTGTTTACTGCCTGCTGTAGCTACGCTGTTTACTGCCTGCTGTAGCTACGCTGTTTACTGCCTGCTGCAGCTACGCTGTTTACTGCCTGCTGTAGCTACGCTGTTTACTGCCTGCTGTAGCTACGCTGTTTACTGCCTGCTGTAGCTACGCTGTTTACTGCCTGCTGTAGCTACGCTGTTTACTGCCTGCTGTAGCTACGCTGTTTACTACCCATTGTAGCTACGCTGTTTACTGCCTGCTGTAGCTACGCTGTTTACTGCCTGCTGTAGCTACGCTGTTTACTGCCTGCTGTAGCTACGCTGTTTACTGCCTGCTGTAGCTATGCTGTTTACTGCCTGCTGTAGCTACGCTGTTTACTGCCTGCTGTAGCTACGCTGTTTACTGCCTGCTGTAGCTACGCTGTTTACTGCCTGCTGTAGCTACGCTGTTTACTGCCTGCTGTAGCTACGCTGTTTACTGCCTGCTGTAGCTACGCTGTTTACTGCCTGCTGTAGCTACGCTGTTTACTGCCTGCTGTAGCTACGCTGTTTACTGCCTGCTGTAGCTACGCTGTTTACTGCCTGCTGTAGCTACGCTGTTTACTGCCTGCTGTAGCTACGCTGTTACTTTCAGAGACTGATGCACAAGGACACCAAGGTCTCGCTGAGTATCCACCTCTCTCAATTTACACCCATTCAAATAATAATCTGCCTGCCTATTTTGGCTACCAAAGTGGATAACCTCACATTTATCCACATTATACTACATCTGCCATACATGTACCCACTCACTCAGCCTGTCCAAATCCCGCTAAAGCATCTCTGCATCCTCCTCACAGCTCACCCTCCCACCCAACTTTGTATCATCTGCAAATTTGGAAATGCTGCATTTAGCTCCCTCGTCCAAATCTGTGAATAGTCGGGGTCCTCGCACAATGCCCTGCAACACCCACCAGTCACTGCCTGCCAAATGGAAAAAAACATTTATTCCAACTTTTTGCTTCCTGTCTGCTAACCGGCTTTCTATCCATCTCGAGATACTGCCCGCAATCCCATGCGCTTTAACTTTACACAGTAACCTGCTATATGAGACCTTGCCGAAAGCCTTCTGAAAGTCTAAGTAAACCACATCCACTGAATCTTCCTCGTCAACTCTACTAGTCACATCTTCAAAGAGTTTCAATAGATTCGTTGAGCATGGTTACCCTTTCGTAAATCCATGCTGATTTTGTTTGATCATACCACTGCTTTCCAAATGCTGTCCTTGATAATGGATGCCAGCAACCGATGTCATACCCATTGGTCTATAGTTTCCTGTTTTCTCTCTGCCTCCCTTTTTGAATAGCGGGGTTATATGAGTTAGAATAGGAGAAGGAAACTCAATCGTTTGAGCTGATTCCACTGTTCAGTTCGATCATGACTGCTCTGTATCTCAACTCTCTTTCTCACCGCTGCTCCATATCCCTTCATACCCGACAGAAACTCTCAGTCTTGAAAATTTCACAACTTCTGTCATCAGCACCCTTTTGAGGGAGGAAGTTCTAGATTTGCACTGCTTTTTAAGTGTGCTTTCTGATTTCACTTCCACATGACCAATCTCTAGTTTTTAGATGATGCCCCCTTGTTCTTGATTAAACATTGTTTTACACTTTTCTTCCTATCTACTGTATCAAATCCTTTTATAATTATAAATCTCTCAAATACATCACCTCTTTACATTCGTAACTCAAGGGATCACCAACCAAGTTGATATGAACATAAAAAACTGGGCAGCATGGTGGCGCAGTAGCACTGTTGCGTCATGGCGCCGAGGTCCCAGAGTGACTGTCCTTTACATCAAGGCAGCATTTTGGCATCAAGGAACCCTAGCTAAACTGGAGTCAGTGAGAATCAGGGGGAAAACTCTCCGCTGGTTGGAGTTATACCTGGCAAAAAGGAAGATGGTTGTGGTGGTTGGAGATCAATCATTTCAGCTCCAAGGACATCACTGCAGGAGTTCCTCAGGGTAGTGTCCTAGGCCCAACCATCTTCAGCTGCTTCATCAATGACCTTCCTTCCATCATAAGGTCAGAAGTGGGATGTTTGCCGATGACTGCACAATGTTCCATACCATTTGCAATTCCTCAGATATGAAGCAGTCCATGTCCAAATGCAGCAAGACCTAGACAATATCCAGGCTTGGGCTGACAAGTGGCAAGTTACATTCGCGAACAAGTGCCAGACCATCTCCTACAAGAGAGGATCTAACCACCGCCCCTTGACATTCAATGGCATTACAATCGCTGAATCCCCACAATCAACAGCCTGGGGGTTACCATTGACCAGAAACTGAACTGCACCAGCCATATTAATATTGTGGCTACCAGAACAGGTTAAAGGTTAGGAATCATATGAGTAACTCGCTTCCTGTCCCCCAAAGCTTCGTCACCAAATACAAGGCACAAGTTGGGAGTGTAATGGAATACTCTCCACTTGCCTGGATGAGTGCAGCTCCACCAACACTCAAGAAGCTCAACACCATCCAGGACAAAGCAGCCTTGCTTGATTACTCCCCCTTCCACAAACATTCAAACCCTCCACCACAGGCAAACAGTGGCAGCCGTGTGTACCATCTACAAGATGCACTGCAGTAACTCACCAAGATTCCTTAGACAGCACCTTCCAAACCCACGACCACTCCCATCTAGAAGGACAAGAGCAGCAGATACCTGGGAACCCCACCACCTGGAGGTTCCCCTCCAAGTCACTCACCGCCCTGACGTGGAAATATATCGCCTTCACTGTCGCGGGGCAACATCTTGGAACACCCTCCCTAACAGCACAGTGGTGTACCTACACCTCAAGGACTGCAGCGGTTCAAGAAGGCAGCTCATCACCACCTTCTGAAGGGCAACTAGGAATGGGCAATAAATGCTGGCCTAACTCGTGATGCCCCCATCCCATAAAAATTAATTAAAAAATATAATCACCGAAACGCTCCCCCACAGACAATTCTACCAACGGCCTGGGTTTACTTCCTAAAATTAGGCCCGCTACCAGCCCCTCTTGTAGGAGTTTCTTGGTGGTGGCTCAAAACCTACCATCGATATATTTTATGAATTACAGCCCCTCTGAGCCTTTCGTATTTTGACTATCCCAATTAATATTGGGAAAGTTGAAATCCTATACTGACTAGGATGTGGCCTCAGGAGTAATTCAGAGATTGCAACTTTTGAGGTCCAGCTTTTCAATGTGCTATCTAGCTCCTAAATTCTTGCTGCATAATCCCTCTTTGTCGTTGGTACCAATGTGAACCATTACCTCTGGCTGTTCACCTCGCCCTCGCCTTTACACCCTTGACCTTGGCACCAGGGAGGCACCACACCATCCAGGGGTCACATCTATGGTCACAGAAACTCTGCGCCCCTCACTACTATTGAGTCTCCCACCACTATTACTCCTCCCTTCTTGTGCAGCTGAGCCACCAATAGTCTCCCATGCGGGACCTGATAAAATTCTTACTGATGTCCATGTAGATTACATCAACTGCATTGTCCTCATCTATACACCTACTCACTTCCTTGAAAAAAAAATCAATAATTTCAAAAGGAAACTGGGCACTTGATGGAAATAGACCTGTAGGGTTCTGCGAATTGAGCAGGGGAGTGGGACTGTCTGAATAACTCTGTAGAGCGCCATCATGGACATTGAGGGCCAAATGGCCTCCTTTAGTGCTATAAATGACTATTTTCTCAACACGGCCATCTGCTCCTTTGGTTTGTAACACTGAAAATATTCTCGGCTGGTCTTGATGCAGCAGAAATCTCCTACTCCTTTTGCTTTGCTCTGTTTCAGATTGTATTGTTGAACCACCTCGAGCAACCTCTTCATTTACTCCTCAAGCTTGGCATAGCTGTCACAAACTGATTTACGTGCGGCCAAACCCCAAGACAGGCGTACCTCTTGGACACTGGCCAATCCCGGAGTGTTTCTGGCCGGATCAAAACTCCCCCACATTGGTGAGTATCAGTGATCAGGACAGGTTTTTACTCTGGGTATCAGTGATCAGGACAGGTTTTACTCTGGGTATCAGTGATCAGGACAGGTTTTACTCTGGGTATCAGTGATCAGGACAGGTTTTACTCTGGGTATCAGTGATCAGGACAGGTTTTACTCTGGGTATCAGTGATCAGGACAGGTTTTACTCTGGGTATCAGTGATCAGGACAGGTTTTACTCTGGGTATCAGTGATCAGGACAGGTTTTACTCTGGGTATCAGTGATCAGGACAGGTTTTACTCTGGGTATCAGTGATCAGGACAGGTTTTACTCTGGGTATCAGTGATCAGGACAGGTTTTACTCTGGGTATCAGTGATCAGGACAGGTTTTACTCTGGGTATCAGTGATCAGGACAGGTTTTACTCTGGGTATCAGTGATCAGGACAGGTTTTACTCTGGGTATCAGTGATCAGGACAGGTTTTACTCTGGGTATCAGTGATCAGGACAGGTTTTACTCTGGGTATCAGTGATCAGGACAGGTTTTACTCTGGGTATCAGTGATCAGGACAGGTTTTACTCTGGGTATCAGTGATCAGGACAGGTTTTACTCTGGGTATCAGTGATCAGGACAGGTTTTACTCTGGGTATCAGTGATCAGGACAGGTTTTACTCTTTACATAAGGTCTGCTGCTTTGACATGGTCAATGCTTTCCAATTAATTTAATAACTTTAATCCACTGTCGGTACCTATACTATATAAAAAGGAAATGCATTTAAAACTAAAGTTACTCAAATGCCATAACAAATTAGATTGATAGAAATTAAATCACGCACTGTAATCGTGAAGTTCGAAGGAATGGTAGCACAGTGGTTAGCACAGTTGCTTCACAACGCCAGAGACCCGGGTTCAATTGCTGCCTTGGGTCACTGTGTGCGGGGTCTGCACGTTCTCCTCGTGTCTGCGTGGGTTTCCTCCGGGTGCTCCAGTTTCATCCCACAAGCCCTGAAAGATGTGCTGTTAGGTGAATTGGACATTCTGAATTCTCCCTCTCTGTACCCGAACAGGCGCCGGAATGTGGTGACTAGGGGCTTTTCACAGTAACTTCATTGCAGTGTTAATGTAAGCCTACTTGTGACACTAATAAAGATTATTATTATTTTAAATTTCTAAATAATCCGATTCTATTGATTACTAGTGAAGCTTGACAGCTTAATAAATGGAAATAAAAGCAAATTACTGCTCATGCTGGAATATGAAACAAAAGCAGAAAATACTGCACAAGCTCAGCAGGTACATAGATACATAGAAGATAGGAGCAGGAGGAGGCCTTTTGGCCCTTCGAGCCTGCTCCACCATTCATCACGATCATGGCTGATCATCCAACTCAATAGCCTAATCCTGCTTTCTCCCCATAGCCTTTGACCCCATTCTTCCCAAGTGCTATATCTTTTTTTTTATAATTTAGATTAGCCAATTATTTTTTCTAATTAAGGGGCAATTTAGCGTGGCCAATCCACCTACTCTGCACATTTTTGGGTTGTGGGGGTGAAACCCACGCAAACACGGGGAGAATGTGCAAACTCCACACGGACAGTGACCCAGAACCGGGATCGAACCTGGGACCTCAGCGCCGTGAGGCGGTTATGCTAACCACTAGGCCACCGTGCTGCCCCCAAGTGCTATATCTAGCCGCCTCTTGAATATATTCATAGTTTTAGCATCAACTACTTCCTATGGTAATGAATTCCGCAGGTTCACCACTCTTTAGGTGAAGAAATGTCTCCTTATCTCTGTCCGAAATGGTTTCCCCTGAATCCTCAGACTGTGACCCCTGGTTCTGGACACACCCATCATTGGGAACATCTTCCCTGCATCTACCCTGTCCAACCCTGAGAATTCTATGCCGTCTGACAGCATCTGTGAAGAGAAAAGGGAGAATGTTTCATGAATGTTTATGGGCAGCAGGGTAGCATGGTGGTTAGCATAAATGCTTCACAGCTCCAGGGTCCCAGGTTCGATTCCCGGCTGGGTCACTGTCTGTGTGGAGTCTGCATGTCCTCCCCCTGTGTGCGTGGGTTTCCTCCGGGTGCTCCGGTTTCCTCCCACAGTCCAAAGATGTGCGGGTTAGGTGGATTGGCCATGCTAAATTGCCGTAGTGTCCTAATGAAAGTAAGGTTAAGGGGGGTGTTGTTGGGTTACGGGTATAGGGTGGATACGTGGGTTTGAGTAGGGTGATCATGGCTCGGCACAACATCGAGGGCCGAAGGGCCTGTTCTGTGCTGTACTGTTCTATGTTCTATGAATGGAACTATTTTGTAAAACACAATTAGCAAGCAAAGAGAGATGGACTGGCTTGATGAGTAGGTTAGCTCACTGTGAGACAGAACACTATCGTTGGTGGCTGAGGTTACATAGGATGGCTTGTGGAACTTTTACTGTGGTCCTGCCAGTATTAATTTGGTGAGGGTTCTGCTCATCATTGACTTGATGGTGTACAAATGGTTAAACAGAAATTATTTGGAAGACTGGGGATGGAACTGATGAACCCAGGGATATTTAGTATTTAGGAAGGACAGGCAAAAAGGAACGGTGGTGGAAATGACAATGCTGGTTAAAGAGGACATTACATTTATTTTGATTTGATTTGATTTATTGTCACATGTACCGAAGTACAGTGAAAAGTATTTTTCTGCGGCCGAGGAACGTACACAGTAGACACGAGTTCACAGTTTAGTTCCCTCATCTAAATCATTAATATGTATGAGAATAGCTGGGGTCCCAGCACCAATCCCTGTGGTACCCCACTAGTCACTGCCTGACAATTGGAAAAATTACTTATATTGTCCATTCCAAATGGCCTGATATCATTAAACGACAACCTTCTAGTACGGGACTGGAGGTTCCCTTTCCTGAAAACCACTGGAGCTTTCTAATTTGAGAATTTAGAAACCTGGATGATTATTTAAATTGCCAGATTAATTGATTTCGGTTACACAACTGACCATGATGGGATTTGAATTTGTGACCCTGGACTTGCTGGTCCAGCATGGCTACTGTACCTGCGCTTTCAACAGCCAGAGCCAGGTCTTAATCCGTGTACTTTAGGCAGACATGGAACCTCGTGCCCATGAGGAATGACAAATTGATGAGGAGTATGTGTGAGAGCAGACTCGGGTCACACCTTAGGTAGACTGGAAGGAGAAGCCATTACAGGAGATGTGGTGAAGGGAGGGTGTGAAGAGATGATGGAGAAAGGGTGGAATGGTTGAGAGTGACGCAGAGGAGTAATCGAACTTACAGTGCAGAAGGAGGCCATTCGACCCATCAAATCTGCACCGACCAGTTAAGCCCTCACTTCCACCCTATCCCCGTAATGCAATAACCCCTCCTAACCTTTTTTGGTCACTAACGGCAATTTATCATGGCCAATCCACCTAACCTGCGCGTCTTTGGACTGTGGGAGGAAACCGGAGCATCGGTTCCCTCATCTAAATCAATAATATGTATGAGAATAGCTGGGGTCCCAGCACCAATCCCTGCGGTACCCCACTAGTCACTGCCTGCCAACTTGGAAAAGACCCGTTTATTCCTACTCTTTGTCTCCTGTCTGCCAACCAGTTTTCTATCCATCTCAATACACTGTCCCTAATCGCTTGCACTTTAATTTTACACGCTAATCTCTTATGCGGGACTTTGTCGAAAGGCTTCTGAAAATCCAAATAAGCCACACCCACTGCCTGCCCCCCCCCCCCCCCCCCCCCCCCCCCCCCCCCCCTAGTTACATCCACAAAGAGTTTGTGTAGATTTGTCAAGCATGATTTCCCTTTCGTAAATCCTTGCTGACTCTCCAAATCTGCCACAGTTTTCCAGGTGTTCTGCTTTAAAATCTTTGATAATGGATTATAGAATTTTCCCCATTACTGGCATCAGGCTGACTGGTCTATAATTCCCTCTTTAAATAATGGAGTTACATTAGCTACCCTCCAATCTGTGGGAACTGTTCCAGAGTCTATAGAATCCTGGAAGTGACCATCAATGCATCCACTATTTCTAGAGCCTCTTCCTTAAGTACTCTGGGTTGTAGATTACCAGGTGCTGGGCATTTATCAACCTTCAATCCCATCAGTTTCCCCAACACCATTTCTCTGCTAATACTGATCTCCTTCTGTTCCTCCCTCTCATTAAACGCTGTGTTTCCCAACATTTCTGATATCATTTGTGTTCTCCTTTGTGAAGACAGAACCAAAGTGTGTATTTAGTTGCTCAGCTATTTCTTTTCCTTCATTATAAATTCCCCTGTTTCTGACTGCAACATTTGTCTTCACAAATCTTCATATACCTATAGAAACATTTACAGTTTGTTTTTGTGTTCCCCACAAGCTTACTCTCGTGCTCTTTATACCTTTCAATGACATCCCCTTTCATTCTTCTAAAGTTTAGTCTATACAGCCCGAATCAACCTCATGGCTCCACACGCGACTAAGCTGCCACCCCAAAAATCTGTCTGGTGCATCTTCACAGCACTCCCTCTAGCAAGTATATATTTTCTTGGGTAAGGAGACCAAAAATTTTCACACTATTCCAGGTGTAGTCTCAGCAAGGTCCAGTTGCAGTAACACATCCTCGCTCCTGTACTCCAGTCTTCCTGCAATGATGTCCAACATTCCATTTGCCTGTTTGCTTGCGTTCAGTGACTGGTACACAAGGACACCAAGGTCTCTATATCGGTGAGACCAAACGCAGACTGGGTGATCGCTTTGCTGAGCATCTTCGGTCTGTGCGCATTCAGGATCCTGACCTTCCTGTTGCTTGCCAGTTGAACACAAGACCCTGCTCCCAGGCCCACATGTCTGTTCTTGGCCTGCTGCAATGTTCCAGTGAAGCGCAACGCAAACTGGGGGAACAACATCTCATCTTCCGGTAAGGCACGCTACAGCCTTCCGGCCTGAACATCGAATTCAACAACTTCGGATGATCAGCCCCACCTCGACCCATTTGTTCTCATTTCATTTTAACTGTCTTTTACCATTTCTTTCTTTCCTGCACCTTTCTCCTCTTTGCTTCCCCCTTCCCCTCACCCCACACCTACAGTTCATCCTCTGATGTTAGTTTCTCTGCTGTTTGACCTTTCACATCTTTTGTCCCCTCTGGGGACTGCCATTAACACTCTTTCCCCTTGGTTTCTGTGGCCATTAGCATCCGGTTTCCCTGGGTTTCTGTGGCTATGACTCATCTTTCATTCTCATTCCACAGTATAAATATTTCCCACTCTCTCTGTTAGCTTTGACAAAGAGTCATCGGACTCGAAACGTTAGCTCTTTTCTCTCCCTACAGATGCTGCCAGACTTGCTGAGATTTGCCAGCATTTTCCCTTCCGTTTCAGATCCCAGCATGCGCAGTAATTTGCTTTTATCGGGGGTTAAAATAGCTGGGTTTGCTCTGGAAAAAAAGACCCATTGGTTTACAAGTTGTCTTTGTATCAGTAATCTAATCAAACCACAATCAACAACTGCAGTCCCCCACTCCCCAAACATTTAAAGGGATCTTGCAGATTTCAAAATTAAGTGTGAGTTCCGCGGCTGCTCCCTTGCTGGTTTAGCTCACTCAGCTAACTCGCTGGCTTTTAAAGCAGGCAGCAGCACGGTTCGATTCCCGTAACAGCCTCCCCGGCCAGGCGCCGAAATGTGGCGACTAGGGGCTTTTCACAGTAACTTCATTGAAGCCTACTCGTGACAATAAGCAATTTTCATTTCATTTTCATTGCTACCTCAGTGTTCACGGCCCCAAAGTCTTGTCCAGGAACCCCATTGGGCTTGTGATCCACAGTTCAAAAACCTTTGGCTTCGGGAAATTGAAGTTTTCCATGTTGGATTTGCCACTCCATAAGTTTCTCTAGACTCGTAGCTCTCCGATATATCTCCATTCGTCCAATCCCAATCTCTATTCCAGGGTTTCCCAAACATTTCAAGCCACGGAGCCACGGGTTAACTCCCAAGAGCAACGGGGAATCCCAAACATCCTCATAATGTTGATGCCCCATTTGTCACAAAATAGGTGCAAATGCAGAAATCAAATGTAAACCAGTATTTTCAGCTATATGTATGCATACAGTAATCTGATCATTTAAAAAATCTCTGATTGAAACCCAGCCGCAGGACAATATATCTGCTGCCGGCTCACACCCCGCTCTCGGCCTTGCTGTTGGCTGCGGTCTTTTCAACCCAGCAACTTAGCTTTTATTGGTAGAGGAATTGAGTTTCGGAGCCATGAGGTCATGTTGCAGTTGTACAAAACTCTGGTGCGGCTGCATTTGGAGTATTGTGGGCAGTTCTGGTCGCCACATTATAGGAAGGATGTGGAAGCATTGGAAAGGGCGCAGAGGAGATTTACCAGGATGTTGCCTGGTATGGAGGGAAGATCATATGAGGGAAGGCTGAAGGACTTGAGGCTGTTTTCGTTAGAGAGAAGAAGGTTAAGAGCAGACTTAATTGAGGCATACAAGATGATCAGAGGATTAGATAGGGTGGACATCAAGAGCCTTTTTCCTCGGATGGTGATGTCCAGCACGAGAGGACATAGCTTTAAATTGAGGGGAGATAGATATAGGACAGATGTCAGAGGTAGGTTCTTTACTCAGAGAGTAGTAAGGGCGTGGAATGCCCTGCCTGCAACAGTAGTGGACTCGTCAATACTAAACGCATTCAAATGGTCATTGGATAGGCATATGGACGAGAAGGGAATAGTGTAGAGGGACTTTAGAAGGGTTTCACAGGACGGTGCAACATCGTGGGCTGAAGGGCCTGTACTGCGCTGTCATGTTCTATGTTCTAACTACAAGATGGAATAAATCAAATGGGCCAATCAGAGCAACTCTTCTCAGAGCACTAGATGCTGATGGGCTGTTTAGTCAGCCTATCAGCATTCGGTGCTCCAAGAGGACTTGCTGTGATTGCCACATTTGATTTCTCTGATTGTATTTAAATTTTGCAGGTTCTCACCGGCATTTACCAGTCACAGAGCTGCCGCCAGATTCGCCGACCCCCTGCAGACCGCTCATGGACTCCTAGTGATCCGCTGATCCCAATTTGGGAACCCCTGCTCTCGTCCATCCCAAATTCCTAAACTTCAGCATTGGAAGCCTAGCTCCTCACGCCTGGAATTTATTCCTTAAACTTCCCTGAATTTCTAACTCTCTAAGATACAGAGGTGGCGTTGTGGTATTGTCATTGGATTAGTAATCCAGAGACCCAGGGTAATGCTCCGAGGTCCAGGGTTCGAATCCCACCAGATAGTAAAATTTGAATTCAACAAAAATCTGGAATTAAAATTCTAATGATGACCATGAAATCATTGCCGATTGCCATAAAAAACCATCTAGGTCATATATGTCAAACTCAAGGCCCGCGGGCCAAATCTGGCCCGCGGTGGAATTATCTTTGGCCCGCGAGATAATATCTAATTACTTTTTTAAAAAAATTTAGATTAGCCAATTATTTTTTCCAATTAAGGGGCAATTTAGCGTGGCCAATCCACCTACTCTGCACATCTTTGGGTTGTGAGGGCAAAACCCACGCAGACACGGGGAGAACGTGCAAACTCCACACGGACAGTGACCCAGAGCCGGGATCGAACCTGGGACCTCAGCGCCGTGAGGCGGTTGTGCTAACCACTAGGCCACCGTGCTGCCCTAATAATATCTAATTACTATTAAAGCTGGCCCCAGCAATTGAAGCGCCTATGGCGTATGATATGGCTGATGCCGAGTTTATTCAGGTATAGTGTGAATCACAAAGTGTTGGCCTGTGGAAAAATATTTTCATTAGAAATTACTCTGGAAAAGCTCCAGATAAAGCAATAAGAAATAAAAGCAACTAATTTTTTTATTTATTTAATGTTGTTTTTATAGGCAATAACCTAAGCTTTATTAGTTCCAGGTTCAATAAGTTCATTTCAATAAGTTTTGCAAATAAACATTGAACCAGTCCGGCCCTCGACTTGTCCCGATTTTTAAATTTTGGCCCACGGTGTATTTGAGTTTGACACCCCTGATCTAGTTCACTAATGTCCTTCTGGAAAGGAAACCTGCCATCCTTACCCGTCTGACCTACGTATAACTCCAGACAGGCACAGCAATGTGCTTGACTGTGAACTGCCCCCCTCTGAAATGGCCATAGTAAGCCATTCAGTTCAAGGCAATTAGAGATGGGCAACAAATGCTAACCCGGCCCAGCGATGCCCAAATCCGAAGAACAAATAAGGAACCATAAAAGCTATCTCTGTCAACAAGCTTTTGCTCATCTGTCTTTGATTCCTTCTTTGGCACATTCTCAGTTTCGTCTGATGACCCAGATGACCATAGGGCTGCTTTCCCTTTGAGGGGGAGAGCTGACTGCTGGTGATTTAACCTGAGGGTCACCATAGCTCAGGCAAGGAGCAAGGTTGAGAAGACATGAATAATCTCAGCTGGTACATGAATTCAACCCGCGCTGTTGGCCTCGCTCTGCATCACCAACCAGCTGTCCATCCAACTGAGTTAAACCGGAGGGTCAGCCTTGGGGAGGGTTGCACTGTCGGGAAAGGGTCAGAGCTGGGAGAGCGCTATACTGTCCGAGGGTCAGCGCTGGGGGAGCGCAGCACTGTCCGAGGATCAGCGCTGGAGCGAGCAGTACTGGGGGAGCACTGCACTGTCGAGCGAACAGTACTGGGGGAGCGCTGCACTGTCTTGAGGATCAGCGCTGGAGCGAGCAGTACTGGGGGAGCACTGCACTGTAGAGCGAACAGTACTGGGGGAGCGCTGCACTGTAGAGCGAACAGTACTGGGGGAGCGCTGCACTGTCGAGCGAACAGTACTGGGGGAGCGCTGCACTGTCAAGCAAGCAGTACTGGGGGAGCGCTGCATTGTAGAGCGAACAGTACTGGGGGAGCACTGCACTGTCGAGCGAACAGTACTGGGGGAGCGCTGCACTGTCGAGCGAACAGTACTGGGGGAGCGCTGCACTGTCGAGCGAACAGTACTGGGGGAGCGCTGCACTGTCGAGCGAACAGTACTGGGGGAAGCACTGCTTTGTTGGAGAGTCAGGGCTGGGAGGGGCGGGGAGAGCTGCACTGTCGAAGGTTTATAACCGAGTGAGCTCTGTACTATCGGAGGGACAATTCAGAGGGAGCACTGCACGGTAAGGTACCGTCCTTCAGATGATATATTATACCACGCTGCCATTTCCCCTTCTGGTGGATGTAAAATATCCTACTATTTTACTCCGAACCGATGTTCTCCAGGTATTCTGACCAATGCCGAACCCTCAGTGAAACAGGTCATACACAACATTACTGTCAGTGAGATCTTGCTGTGCACAAGGAGGCTGTTGTATTTCACTATATTACCACTGTGGCTGCATTTTCAAAATATCTTGATTGTGAAGAACTTTGTGTTCCTACACAGTTGTGAACAATGAGATGTAAATGCAAGCTCTCTTTTCATGCAGGTTTTGAGGATAGTATTTGGAAGCTATTGTAGACCAACCTTGTATGTCACCAACATTGTGATGACAAGTCTTACTGTTTTCCCCCGTTTTAAAATAAATTTAGAGTACTCAATTATTGTTCTTTTCCAATTAAGGGGCAATTTAGCGTGGTCAATCCACCTGCCCTGCACATCTTTGGGTTGTGGGGGCGAAACCCACGCAAACACTGGGAGAATGTGCAAACTCCACACGGACAGTGACCCAGTGACCCGGGATCGAACCTGGGACCTCAGCGCCATAGTCCCAGTGCTAACCACTGTGCCGCATGCTGCCCCTTAGTGTCTATTACAAGTGCTCACTTCTTGAAATGATTATTTCAAACTGGAGTTACTGAGCTGAGCACCAAGGTAGCCTGCAATGTAAGGATACACTGAATATGGAATCTAATTCTTGCAGGAAAATTATTTTGATTTTCAGATGGGAACACAATCTGATGTCACTGTGGACTGGTCTTGTTCACCTTTTGGCTTTTGGTTGATAATAGTCAGGAACTGTGTCGGGGAATATAATGGCCAGGAGGGAGTGTCATTGCGGGTTCTTCAAATAATGCACTACTCTAGCGATCGGAACTGGCTGCAGGAATGCCGCGTCCTCTATGTATTGTTTTCATATCTTTCCGACCTTTGTCACCTTTTGATTTTTACCTGATTTTAGTGTTGCAGCAGAAAATTGTGGTTTAGTTTGGCGGGTTTATTTTGAGTAAAGACATCCACTACCAATACAGCAAATTGTGGAATCGGTGCTCCCTTCCTATATTGTCAAAAAAATGTTCCCAAATACATAATTAATACCTATCGTCCTCTTGTGTTTGCTCCACAGCCTCCACGTACGGCTCACCCTGTAGTAAGGTTCTCCTGTGGGGAATGTGAACCAATGGTCATTGACAAATTACCCTTTGACAAATATGAACTTGAACCCTCACCTTTGACCCAGTATATTCTCGAGCGCAAATCCCCTCTCACCTGCTGGCAGGTAAGTGCACGACTGACTCCAGTGAATGTGTATTCTGCATTTGTACTTTCAGGGCTTTCCTTTGGCACTCTGATTTTGAATCTTACTCTTCCTGTATTGTTGAGAATTGTTATATTAGAGGCTGTCTGGTAACACTGGCCAAGTAGGGAGACACATCTTTCACCATAGCCGTGGAGTCCTAACAGAGGAAATTGTTTTCCATGTCAGTTGCAGTTCTTGCTTCTGAATCAGAAGGACATGGATTCAACATCTAACTTACATTTCCATGCAGTACTGAGGGAGTGCTGCATGTCTTTTGGAAAACTGTTGAATTGAGCTGCACCTACCTTTATAGGTGGATATAAAATATCCCAAGCCACTGTTTGAAGAAGAACAAGGAGTTCTTCTGGGACCGTCACAGTGGCACACTGGTTAACACTGCTGCCTTACAACACCAGGGACCCAGGCTCATTTTCGGCCTTCAGTGACTGTGTGGAATTTGCACTTTCTCCCCGTGTCTACAGGTTTTTAAAAAATTGATGTATGGGATGAGAGCGTCGCTGGTTAGGCCAGCATTCATTGCCCATCCTTAGTTGCCCTTCAGAAGGTGGTGGTGAGTTGGCTTCTTGAACCGCTGCAAGGCCTGAGGTGTAGGTACACCCACTGCTGTTTGGCAGGGAATTCCAAGATTTTGCCCAGGAGGTGAGTTACTCGCCGTAGGATTCCTAGCCTTTGATCTGCCCTGGTAGCCACAGTATTAATGTGGCTAGTCCAGTTCAGTTTCTGATCAATGGTAACCCCCAGGATATTGATTGTGGGGGATTCAGTGATGGTAATGTCATTGAACGTCAAGGGGCGATGGTTAGATCCTGTCTTGTGGGAGATGGTCATTGCCTGGCACTTGTGTGTCGCAAATGTAACTTTCCACTTGTCAGCCCAAGCCTGGATATCGTCCAGGTCTTGCTGCATTTGGACATGGACTGCTTCATTATCTGAGGAGTTCCGAATGGTGCTGAACATTGTGCAGTCATCCGCAAACATCCCCACTTCTGACCTTATGGTGGAAGGGAGGTCATTGATGAAGCAGCTGAAGATAGTTGGGCCTAGGGCACTACCCTGAGCAACTCCTGCAGTGATGACCTGGAGCTGAGATGATTGACCTCCAACCATCACAACCATCTTCCTTTGTGCCAGGTATAACTCCAACAAGCAGAGAGTTTTCCCCCTGACTTCCACTGACTCCAGTTTAGCTCAGGCTCCTTGATGCCACACTCGGTCAAATGCTGCCTTGATGTCAAGGGCAATCACACTCGCCTCAACTCTGGCATTCAGTTCTATTGTCCATGTTTGAACCAAGGCTGTAATGAGGTCAGGAGCTGAGTGACCCTGGCGGAACCCAAACTGAGCGTCCGTGAGCAGGTTATTGCTGAGTAAGTGCTGCTTGATAGCACTGTTGATAACCCTTTCCATCACTTTGCTGATTATGAAGAGTAGATTGATAGGACAGTAATTGGCTGGGTTGGACTTGTCCTGTTTCTTGTGTACAGGACACGCATGGGCAATTTTCCACATTGCCGGGTAGATGCTAGTGTTGTAGCTGTACTGGAACAGCTTGGCTAGGGGTGCGGCAAATTCTGGAGCTCAAGTCTTCCAGTACTATTGCCGGGATATTGTCAGGACCCATAGCCTTTGCAGTATCCAGTGCCTTCAGCCGTTTCTGGATATCATATTGAGTGAATCGTACTGGCTGAAGACTGACATCTGTGATGCTGGGGACCTCCGGAGGAGACCGAGATGGATCATCCACGCGGTACTTCTGGCTGAAGATTGTTGCGAGTGCCTCAGCCTTGTCTTTTCCACAGATGGGCTGGGCTCCTCCATCATTGAGGATGGGGATATTCGTGAAACCTCCGCCTCCAGTGAGTTGTTTAATTGTCCACCACCATTCACGGCTGGATGTGGCAGGACTGCAGAGCTTAGATCTGATGCATTGGTTGTGGAATTGCTTAGCTCTGTCTCTTACTTGCTGCTTATGCTGTTTGGCACACAAGTAATCCTGTGTAGTAGCTTCACCTCATTTGTCGGTATGCCTGATGTTGCTCCTGGCATGCTCTCCTGTACTCTTCATTGAACCAGGATTGATCCTCTGGCTGGGTGGTAATGGAGAGTGGGGGGATATGCCGGGCCATGGAGGTTCAGATTTGGTTGAATACAATTCTGCTGCTGCCGATGGCCCACAGCGCCTTATGGATGCCCAGTCTTGAGTCGCTAGGTCTGTTTGAAGACTATCCCATTTAGCACGGTGGTAGTGCCACACAACACGATGGAGGGTATCCTCAATGTGAAGATGGGACTTTGTCTCCACAAGGACTGTGCGGTGATCACTTCTACCGATACTGTCATGGACAGATACATCTGCAGCAGGCAGATTAGTGAGGATGAGGTTAAGTAAGTTTTTCGCTCTTGTTGGTTCCCTCACCACCTGCTGCAGTCCCAGTCTAGCAGCTCTGTCCTTCAGGACCCAGCCAGCTCGGTCTGTGGTGGTACTACCGAGCCACTCTTGGTGATGGACAGTGAAGTCCCCACCCAGAGCATATTCTGCGCCCTTGCCATCCTCAGTGCTTCCTCCAAATGGTGTTCAACGTGGAGGACTAACTGATTCATCAGCTGATGGTGGCCGGCACGTGGTAATCAGCAGGAGGTTTCCTTGCCCATGTTTAACCTGAAGCCCTGAGACTTCATGGGGTCCAGAGTCGATGTTGAGGACTCCCAGGGCAACTCCCTCCTGACTGTATACCACTGTACGCCACCCTCTGCTGGGTCTGTCCTTTTTTAAAAAAATTTAGAGTACCCAATTAATTTTTTCCAAGTAAGGGGCAATTTAGCGTGGCCAATACAACTGCCCTGTACATCTTTGGGTTGTGGAGACGAAACCCACGCAAACATGGGGAGAATGTGCAAACTCCACACGGGCAGCGACCCAGAGTCGGGATCGAACCTGGGACCTCGGCGCTGTGAGGCAGCAGTGCTAACCATTGCCACACCATGCCACCCAATTGTTTTAGTAGAACAGTAAATTATTTCCTTAGTTTTTTTTGCACTTTAAGAAATTACCCACTGATACCTGCTGCAAAGGTACATGCTGTCTGGGAAAACCTGCAGCTGACACAGCCTATATTAGACACTCCGCTGTCATCACGTTTGGCAATTACAAATTGGCAGTTTAATCATTTCAGAAGAATATGTAGTAATAAAGCCAGTCAAAGTTATGTTCAGGAATAGTCAGGGGGGAGGGTGGAATTGAGAGCGGAAAGGCTTCAATGGGAGGAGTCTGTGCAGTGTCAACCGTCTGGAGGGCATATTTAAGGAATTGTTGCTAGGAATGGATTGTGAGGGTTGAATGGGATGTGGGAGCCAGTGAGGTGGGAGGGCGAAGGTCCTGTGATGACGGGACCAGGGACCCTGAGGGTTGTTGATGGGGATACAGATGTAAAACCGGATTTTGGGGGTCAGCAGAATGAGGGAGGACATGTCTGTTGTCATGGAGGTGGGCTCCTTAGGAAGGCAGTGGACGTGGACATTCACCCACACAGAACTGAGGGTGAAGGGGAGGGTTGTAGAGTGACTGTGGAGATCAAAGGTCACACCAGGCGTGTCAATGGGAGATGGGGACGTGAGGGACTCTAGCTGAAAAGGCGCACACATCATGCTGCTTGGAGCCTCGTGGGAGTTGGGTCTTTGGGGGTGGGTAGAGTGTCTGGTCAGTGCTACTGGTCAACTGACCAGCCTGTAGCACTGATGATGCTGTGGTGTACGAATGAGGCTTCTTGCACATGTCTCACAAGGGCTCTGACAAAGACCCTTGCCTCTCTGCACATGTTTGATTCCAGCATACATAGACACAGCCTGGGGTGTAACCTGAAGATGGTGGGCATAGACATAGAACAGTACAGCACAGAACAGGCCCTTCGGCCCTCGATGTTGTGCCGAGCAATGATCACCCTACTCAAATCCACATATCTACCCTATACCCCGCAACCCAACAACTCCCCCCCCCCCCCCCCCCCCCCCCCCCCCCCTCTCTCTCTTAACCTTACGCATGTGGAATCAAGAGGGGACTTAATTGAGGCATACAAGATGATCAGAGGATTAGATAGGGTGGACATCAAGAGCCTTTTTCCTCTGATGGTGATGTCCAGCATGAGGGGACATAGCTTTAAATTGAGGGGAGATAGATATCGGACAGATGTCAGAGGTAGGTTCCTTACTCAGAGAGTAGTAAGGGCGTGGAATGCCCTGCCTGCAACACTAAACGCATTCAAATGGTCATTGGATAGGCATATGGACGATAAGGGAATAGTGTAGAGGGACTTTAGTGGGGTTTCACAGGACAATGCAACATCGTGGGCCGAAGGGCCTGTACTGCGCTGTAATGTTCTATGTTCTATAACTTTTTATTCCTGACCACTTCTTGGTGCTCCACTGACGTCTGCGGCAGTCTGCTGACTAGTTTGTTCTCTAATCTTGGATGATCTTGCTGGCTATCCTTTGGAGTCCCGAGGCCTGGAGGGCTCCGACTTAGTTTGGCCGTCCTGATGAGGAGCAACTCCACACAGGAAGAAGCTGAAGGGGTCACAGACGAGGGATTCCGAAGGGTCAGACACAGTCCTGAGAGGAGGTCCCAAGGAACTCCCAACATTTGTTCCTCCTCCCGAAGTGCCTGAAGTCCCCTGCCTGACTGCTTGCGGCAAAGGGGCATCTGAAGGAGACCGAGGTGCCCGTCCCGACATGGCATAGCCACAGCAACATCTGACCCATGGCTACAGTGATGCAGTGCAGGTCTGCGCACATATCCAACAGAAACATGGTGTTCTGCTGGCCCAGATTCTCCATTGCCTTCACCATCTCCCCCATGGGGACTTCCCTCCGCACGCAGTTGGAACCACGATATCAGAGAGCAGGCGGACGGACTCCTCTGCCTCGCTTGCCACTCTGGTGAGCGCCTCTGCCACCTCTGCCTGATGTTCCCCCAGCTCTGGCTGGATCTATGGTATCTCATGCAGGGCCAATCCCAGAGACTTGTCATCTGTCTTGGGTCTCAGAGGTGCCTCTTCCCCAGCAGTCTTCCCGAGTGCCAGTGAGCTTGGCTGACCCTGCCTCCTGCTGTGTACATGTATCTGTGTGTTGACTGCCATAATGTGTGGCCTGCCTGAACTAAATCTATGAATCACTGAGGTGTGTGTCTCTGAGCGGGTGGGGGGTGTATGTGATGGCTCTGCAGATGCACTTTGTTCCTCCTCCCCAATGTCCTCGGACCTGTGTGGGTTGGATGTACTGCTGTAAGTGAGAGAGAGCATGAGTGATGGCAGGAGCTGCCTCCAACAATAATTAGCAATCTAGTTACACATCTAAATTGTGCATTCGACCAGAGACACTCGGCAATTCCAAGTTGTAGAAATACTGACTTTTTGTCTTGAGACTTCCAATAGTTTTTGCAATTTAAAAAAAGGTTTTTTCAGGCACAAAGGTTGCCAAGCTTTGGCCTAGGTAGCATCAAAATATAACGGCTATTTCTCAAACTCATTCCAATTGGTGCAATAAATTGCTGTTCTCTGATTCGGCTCTCTATATACTGGGAGAACGCTGTAGCTGTATCTCATCTATGAAGTGATACAGCAAGGAGTCCAAAGCATCAATGGCATAGTTGACAACTTTTCAATTTAATCTGTTGTGCCAAGACGTTCAATTCTGGAATTGACTGAAACTTGCACAAAGGCGACAGTCCTATCATGTAATGTTTATAGATCCAGGTTGTGTAAAGTATGGGATGATCCAACATAGTGGGAGGCTATTTGGCCCATCATGTCTGTACTGGCTCTTTGGTAGAGCCATGCAAATAATCTCTTTGCCCACAGCTCTGGATTCTTTTTCCCTTCAAGTATTCCTGTCAAAAAAACAACATTGATTTGAAAAATATGAAGTACTCTGCTTTACTAATTCACTTTTAAACTTTATCCCTAGGTGTTTGTGAGCAGTAGTGGAAAATACAGTGATTTGGGCCATCCATTCGGTTACCTTAAGGCGAGCACAACATTAACCTGTGTGAATCTCTTTGTTATGCCTTACAACTACCCGGTGCTGCTACCACAGCTTGGTATGTCCAACTATATTGTCAACTTGTGAATGAGTGTGAGAGGAACGGGTTTCTGACATGATATACAGGACAGCTAATGAAGCTGCTTCAACACAAACCTTCAATCGGATATTTAAAAATGTTGGCTGTTTGTTTGGCTGGTAGTTTTATATTGTTGTGTAGTCAGTGGAAGTGGAAGTACTCTTCAAGTACAATTAGCAACTGTGGTGACTCTCAGATTTTCAATGTTTTCCTCAGGCATGATGTCACTTGTTTCTTAATGCCTCCATGGCCTTGTTCCACCCTCATTCTCCTCTTGCATCGCACCCTTCAGACTTCTGGTCTGGTCTTTGGTAATTCTGCCTGTTATTCCATTGTTGGTGTTGCTACATCTACTGAGTGCTACTCTCTGAGGCTTGCCACTTGATCCCATCTGCCTCAGTATTTCACTGATGGGAAGGCAATTGGCATAATGGTATTGTCACTGGACAAGCAATACAGAGACTCCCACCAGGTAGATGGTAAAATTCGAATTCAATAAAAACCTAGAATTAAAAGTCCATAAAAGCATTGTCGATTATTATAAAAACTCTTCTGCTTCACTGACGTCCTTCAGGGAAGGACATCTGTCATCCTTACCCGGTCTGGCCTACATGTGACTCTGGACTCACAGCATTGTGGTTGACCCTTAAATGGTCTGTGAATTGACCTAGCAAACAACGGAGTTCAAGGCCATTTAGGGATGGGCAACAACTGTTGGCCCAGCCAGCGATGTTCACATCCCGTGAATAGGTTTTTAAAAATGCTATTTTCTGTGGCATTTCCTATCATTGTTCAATGTGTATTGGGAATTTAATAATAATAATAATAATAATAATCGCTTATTGTCACGAGTAGGCTTCAATGAAGTTACTGTGAAAAAGTCCCTAGTCGCCACATTCTGGCATCTGTTCAGGGAGGCTGGTACGGGAATTTTGTATTCTTCAGGCACAATATTCATGCGCGTTGTACGGCAGATGTTTTGAGAGTTATTTAACTCGCTGTCTGGTCACCGCCCCGTGCCCACTGTGTAATTGTTCGCAGTCTAGTTACAGGATTTGTAAATAATTTGCCATTCATTTTCTGACTATATTGTGAACACTATAAGGGAATAGTGTAGATGGGCTTTAGAGGGGTTTCACAGGTCGGCCCAACATCGAGGGCCGAAGGGCCTGTACTGCGCTGTAATGTTCTATGTTCTATAATTGAAAGCCTGCATCCAGTGGAGTCCTGCAGGGATCAGTGTTGGGGTGCTTGTCTTTTGTGTTTTCTATAAATGATTTAGCTGTGAATTAGGAGGGTTAATCAGTAAGTTTGTGGATAACATGAAAATTGGTGGGGTGGTAAATAGTGAGGAGAATAGCCTTCCATTACAGGGGGATATAGACGGGCTGGTCAGATGAGCTGATCAGTGGCAATGGAATTCAAACCAGATAACTGAGAGGTCATACAAGGGAATACATGATAAACACCAGGACCCTAGGAAGCACCGAGGATCAACGGGACCCTGGTGTGCATGTAAGACCGTCCCTTAGGTAGCAGAACAGGTGGATATAGTGGTTGAGAAGGCACATGGTTTACTTAAGAGCAGTGAGGTCATGTTGGAACTGTATAAAACGTTGGTTAGGCCACAACTAGAGTATTGTGTGCAGTTCTGGAATCCACATTATAATAATGATCTTTATTAGTGTCACAAGTAGGCTTGCATTAAAACTGCAATGAAGTTACTGTGAAAATCCCCTAGTCGCCACATTTCAGCGCCTGTTCTGGTACACGGGGAGAATTCAGAATGTCCAATTCACCTAACAGCACGCCTTTCGGGACTTGTGGGAGGAAACTGGAGCACCCGGAGGAAACCCACGCAGACATGGGGAACACGTGCAGACTCAGCACAGACAATGACCCAAGCCGGGAATCGAACCCGGGAACCTGGTGCTGTGAAACAACAATGCTAACCATTGTGCTACCATGTGATAGCATTGGAAAGGGTGCAGAGAAGATTTACCAGGATGTTGCCTGGGCTGGAGAGTTTTAGTTATGAAGAGAGATTGGATAGACTGGGGTTGTTTTTCTTCGAGGAGACTCAGGGGCTGGTTTAGCACAGTGGGCTAAATCACTGGCTTGTAATGCAGAACACAGCCAGCAGCACGGGTTCAATTCCTGTACCAGCCTCCCCGAACAGATGCCGGAATGTGGCAACTAGGGGATTTTCACAGTAACTTCATTGAAGCCTACTTGTCACAATAAGTGATTATTATTATTGAGGGGGGGATATGATTGAGATGTATAAAATAATGAGGGGCATAGATGGAGTAGACAGGATAAACTTTTTCCGCTTAAACTTTTCCCCTTTGTGGAGGGACCAATGACCAGGTGGCACTGCCCTCGGTAGAAGGTTCCGAAGGCTTTGTTGATTTTGTTTCTGGCGCAGCGACTAGCCTGCTGCTTCTATCTTTAACCTGAGCTATTTGACTCGTGGCTGCCTGATTTCAGCCGGTGAGCCAGCAGGCTGGCTTTGTCTCTATGGTCAGGTGCTCTATCTGGTGGAGCTGGTTGGCTACTTTTCTGGTGGAGAGCAGGTCGAAGTCCAATTGAACCTTTCCCCTCACTGCCAGCAGTTCCAAGGTTGGGGCCATGGAATAGAACAAAGAACAAAGAAAATTACAGCACAGGAACAGGCCCTTTGGCCCTCCCAGCCTGCGCCGATCCAGATCCTTTATCTAAACCTGTTGCCTATTTTCCAAGGTCTACTTCCCTCTGTTCCCCGCCCGTTCATATACCTGTCCAGATGCATCTTAAATGATGCTATCGTGCCGGCCTCTACCACCTCCGCTGGCAAAGCATTCCAGGCACCCACCACCCTCTGCGTAAAAAACTTTCCACGCACATCTCCCTTAAACTTTTCCCCTCTTGCCTTGAAATCGTGACCCCTTGTAATTGACACCCCCACTCTTGGAAAAAGCTTGTTGCTATCCACCCTGTCCATACCTCTCATAATTTTGTAGACCTCAATCAGGTCTCCCCTCAACCTCCGTCTTTCCAACGAAAACAATCCTAATCTACTCACCCTTTCTTCATAGCTAGCACCCTCCATACCAGGCAACATCCTGGTGAACCTCCTCTGCAACCTCTCTAAAGCATCCACATCCTTCTGGTAATGTGGTGACCAGAACTGCACGCAGTATTCCAAATGTGGCCTAACCAAAGTCCGATACAACTGTAACATGACCTGCCGACTCTTGTACTCAAAACCCTGTCCGATGAAGGCAAGCATGCTGTATGCCTTCTTGACCACTCTATCGACCTGCGTTGCCACCTTCAGGGTACAATGGGCCTGAACTCCCAGATCTCTCTGTACATCAATTTTCCCCAGGACTCTTCCATTGACCATATAGTCTGCTCTTGAGTTAGATCTTCCAAAATGCATCACCTCGCATTTGCCTGGATTGAACTCCATCTGCCATTTCTCTGCCCAACTCTCCAATCTATCTATATTTTGCTGTATTCTCTGACAGTCTGCCTCACTATCTGCAATTCCACCAATCTTAGTATCATAGAACAGTACAGCACAGAACAGGCCCATCAGCCCTCGATGCTGTGCCGAGCCATGATCACCCTACTCAAACCCACGCTATACCCGTAACCCAACAACCCCCCCCCCAACATTACTTTTAGGACACTACGGGCAATTTAGCATGGCCAATCCACCTAACCCGCACATCTTTGGACTGTGGGAGGAAACCGGAGCACCCGGAGGAAACCCACGCACACACGGGGAGGACGTGCAGACTCCGCACAGACAGTGACCCAACCGGGAACCGAACCTGGGACCCTGGAGCTGTGAAGCACTTATGCTAACCACCATGCTACCGCGCTATCTGCAACTCCACCAATCTTAGTACCATCTGCAAACTTGCTCATCAGACCACTTATACCTTCCTCCAGATCATTTATGTATATCACAAACAGCAGTGGTCCGAGCACGGATCCCTGTGGAACACCACTAGTCACCCTTCTCCGTTTTGAGACACTCCCTTCCACCACTACTCTCTGTCTCCTGTTGCCCAGCCAGTTCTTTATCCATCTAGCTAGTACACCCTGAACCCCATACGACATCACTTTT
This sequence comes from Scyliorhinus canicula, assembly GCF_902713615.1. Taxonomy (NCBI): domain Eukaryota; kingdom Metazoa; phylum Chordata; class Chondrichthyes; order Carcharhiniformes; family Scyliorhinidae; genus Scyliorhinus; species Scyliorhinus canicula. The sequence continues at coordinate 766,387 of NC_052162.1, forward strand.
TCCATCAACCTGCCATGGGAAACTTTATCAAACGCCTTACTGAAGTCCATGTATATGACATCTACAGCCCTTCCCTCATCAATTAACTTTGTCACTTCCTCAAAGAATTCTATTAGGTTTGTAAGACATGACCTTCCCTGTACAAAACCATGCTGCCTATCACTGATAAGTCTATTTTCTTCCAAATGTGAATAGATCCTATCCCTCAGTATCTTCTCCAACAGTTTGCCAACTGACGTCAAGCTCACAGGTCTGTAATTCCCTGGATTATCCCTGCTACCCTTCTTAAACAAAGGGACAACATTAGCAATTCTCCAGTCCTCCGGGACCTCACCCGTGCTCAAGGATGCTGCAAAGATATCTGTTAAGGCCCCAGCTATTTCGTCCCTCGCTTCCCTCAGTAACCTGGGCTAGATACCATCCGGTCCTGGGGACTTGTCCACCTTAATGTCTTTTAGAATACCCAAAACCTCCCCCTTCCTTATGCCGACATGACCTAGAGTATTTAAACATCCATCCCTAACTTCAACATCCATCATGTCCCTCTCCTTGGTGAATACCGATGCAAAGTACTCATTAAGAATCTCACCCATTTCCTCTGACTCCACGCATAAATTCCCTCTTTGTCTTTGAGTGGGCCAATCCTTTCTCTAGTTACCCTCTTGCTCCTTATATACGAATAAAAGGCTTTGGGATTTTCCTTAACCCTGTTAGCCAAAGATATTTTATGACCCCTTTTAGCCCTCTTTATTGCGCGTTTGAGATTTGTCCTACTTTCCCGATATTCCTCCAAAGCTTCATCAGTTTTGAGTCACCTCGATCTTATGTATGCTTCCTTTTTCATCTTAGCTAGTCTCTCAATTCCACCCGTCATCCATGGTTCCCTAATCTTGCCATTTCTATCTCTCATTTTAACAAGAACATGTCTGTCCTGCACTCTAATCAACCTTTCCTTAAAAGACTCCCAAATTTCAAATGTGGATTTACCCTTAAACAGCTGCTCCCAATCCACATTCCCGAGCTCCTGCCGAATTTTGTTATACCACCGGTCCCCCTCCAGCATGGAGTTGGCCAGCTGTTCCCTGGCTGCCCCCTCCTCCCTGTCTTTGTGCACCTTGAATGTGATAATTTCTCCCCTTATCACCACCATCAGTGCCTCCCAGAGTGTGTGGAGGGATCTCAAACTTATCTTAACACTGAGAGTGGTGGTTGTAAGCTTCAACTTCCAACAGAGAATCAGCTGCACATGTGCAGATTGCCGTTGTCACGTTCTTTGGGGCCAGCCTAACTATCCAAGAAGAAAAAGTGGTGAAAATCCTGTGTCAAGTGGCTGGGAGCAAAGCACCATAGAAGACAAGAGGTCCAGAGAGGGGGCAATTCCACAGGGAGAGGTCCCAAAAGAAGAGTACCAGAGATCAACAAGACATGGTCCCAGTTTAATTAAAAAGAGAGGAACAGAAAAACATGCTCTAAACAGGGAAAAGGGCTGTGGAGAACAGACTTTAATTGAAGAGGGCAGGCGAAGGTTAGTGGTTCAGGGCTGTTGGAACACAGGTACTCCTTTGGAGCAGTAATATTCAGACTGGGACAGCTGAAGTTGCGTTTGCGATGTGCATGTTCAGGAGTTCAGACGGTCACGACATTGAAAACATGGAGACAATTTCAGCAACACTTTAAATTAAGAGCGGTGCTAAAGATGGTGCTGATTTTTGCTAACCATATGTTCAAGCCGGCAAGATTAGATGCCAGTCTTAGAGGCTAGGAGGAAAAGGGGATGGAAGGAATGAGGGGTTCGTTTCTTGGGGGGCATTTCACAAGTTTTGAGGATCTGTCAGAGAAGTGTGGGCTCTCGCAGTCAGAAACCTTCAGCTATCTGCACATTTGTGACTTTGCCAGCAAGGTCTGCCCATCATTCTCAGCACTGCAGCCACCACCAGTGCTGGAAAGGGTCCTGTTGCTCACTGGGACGGAGGAGGGGAGTACTTCGGGAATTTACGGTGGATCCCGGCAGGGGATTGATCACTACTGGAAGGGGGAAGGGCCAGGTGAGAGGAGGAGTTTGGGGGGGGGAGAGAATGCCACACCTTTGTGCTCGAGACTTGGGCTTATATAACTGAAGGTGGTACACCGGGCACATTTAACAAGGTCTAGGTTGAGTCGGCTGTTTGAGGGAGTGGGGAATACATGTGAGCGCTGTGGGAGGGGCACGGCCAACCATGTACATACATTCTGGGCATGTCCTAAGCTTGTGAGATTTTGGGTCCCCTTCTTCGGCACCATGTCAGTGATCCTACAAATTGAACTGGAGCCCAGTCCCTTTGGGCCCATATTCGGGGTGTCAGACCTGCTGGATTTGCAGGCGGGAGCGGAATTCCTAGCCTTTGTCTCACTGATTGCTCGCAGACTGGTTCCATTGGAGTGGAGGTCAGATTTTCCACCTAGTGCCCCAGTGTGGCTGGGTGATCTGATGGAGTTTTTATACCGTGAGAAAATTAAGTACGCCATGAGGGGTGCAATTGAGGGGCTCTAGAAAAGATGGCAGCCGTTCATTTTGTCCTTTACAGAGTTAGTCACCGTCAGCTGTTAGAGAGAGGTTGTAGGATTTTTGGGGTGTGTGGGTGCTATCATTTTCTGTCTGTGTTTCTGTTTTATCGTTTTGTATTTAGCGAAAAATGTTCCATAAAATTAAAAAAAAAAAAATCCAAGTTAAAGACTGGAATCGCTGTGACAGGGCAGCCTGCAGATTGCCCCAGGCTTTGGAGGGGCATTTCACAAGTTTTGAGGATGTGTCAGAGAAGTGTGGGCCCTCGCAGTCAGAAACCCCCCAGAGCGAGAGACAGAGTTTCAGTGAGATTGTTGATTCAGTGCTTACTGCCGTTCTGAGTTATTGATAAATCTGTGGACTCTGTCTTGGTTGGACCTGTCATTTATTGTGTTGCGTGATATGTTTGCCCACAGTTTTCCTTGATTCACATGTACCTCAGCCCCCACACCCACCACCACACTTCCTCCAATACCACCAGCACCCTTCCCTGCACATTCCACACCCAACTACAAGTAGAGGGCAAGAGGACACGGACAGCGACGGGAGCCCTCGACCTGCATCCCGTGACACCCCAGAACTCGAGTCCAGGGAAGATCAAGACTTTCCATCACAGCTGTCTCCCAACACACTCCACCATCCCACATACACTACATCGGTTGAGCACTTTACTGAAGGGGCTCCTGGGACAATTTCTGGTGCTGACCACACAGCTGATCTGGTACAGCAGGTGGAGGAAGGGGCACCCGAGGGGGTGGACGGTCGGACGGCAGGCCGACCCAAAGAACTAGCTGCTGTCCAAATGGGTCTCGGACATCTGGAACAGACAGTCCCATTGATTATGGAGATGCAGTTGCAGAGTCAGGGACAACATGAGGGGATGTTAGCGAGCATCCAGCACCTGCAGGCGCAGGCGCAGGAGTCCAACCGCATGCAGGAGCAGAAGGTGGTGCCTACCATTCATGCCACCCGGCCAACACCGAACAGTGTCCGTGGTGGAGGCCTTGGGGGTCCAAGGTTTCGGCCATGGGTCAGGATGTCCAAAGCCTGGGGCAATCTGCGATGGCCCAGGACAGGGCTGCCCTGTCACAAGCAGCCATGTACCAGGGCCACTTGGACATTGCAGCGGCGCTCAGAGCTTGGCCCAGTCACAGCGAGCCATGGCTGAGGGCCTTGGCGGCATTGCCGGGATTTGCTGGAAGTGGCACTGAAGGAGGTGGCCCGGTCCCAGAGGGAGATGATGCAGTCACTGGCTGATGTGGCACAGACCCAGAAGGTGGTGGCACAGTCACAGGGTGTTGCGCTGTTCCATGGGAGGTACTCCACTCCCTGGTCTCCATGCCCGTCAAAGGGGAAGCAGATCATAAGGCGAGAATCACAGCAGGCCGCTTCCACTCCTCATGTTGATGTACCACCGCCTGGGCATCCACCCAGACATAGTGTTAAGGCTTGTAAGATAGACACCAGTTAGGTTGGCATGGATGCAGCACATAAGTTAGTGTTAGGGGCTGGGGCTCTAACCTGTTTGTGTGTCTATATACATGTATGTATGTGCATATATATACAACCTGCCTCGGTGCTCTGTAAGAAGGATGTGAGGGATGGGCTGGACTGGCTGCAAAGGAGGCACTGGGGGGTGGGGTGCTTGGGCCATGGACCCAAGTACAACCAGCATTCACTGCTCCCGTGCCTCATTCCCCACCCCAGGGGTTCGGGGGACCGTGTGATGGACTGTCCAGCTTGCATGCAGGGATCACCCAGGTGGATGGTGTAAAGTGCTATGTGGGCAGGAGTCAGACGTTGTCAAACGATGCAGAGAACCAGAGTTCATCGCAGTGCAGGATGTCATCATCCTCGATACCATGGACCAGACCTGCTGTTGCTGCCAACCCAGGGCCCGCACCCCATAGTGAGGCAAGTAGAAATTGCAGCGGACAGTGGGTGAACGTCGGTGAACCTGGCAGCGATTAGAGCATCCCATGTACGTCAGCCCAGGCACTCTCGCGCGACCTCCTCTGCCTGACTGGGCCCCATGTCCTGCCCATCCCCGCCCTCCTCCGCATCCTCATCGTCGGACGAGGCCTGACATTCATCCTCCTCCTGCAGCACGCCGCCCCTCTGCTGCGCAATGTTGTGGAGGATGTAGCTGGCCACAAAGAAATGGGAGACTCACTTAGCGCTATACTGGAGGGCCCCTATCAGATACCTGAACTGTATCTTCAGAATGCCGAAGCACCGCTCGATCACGCTCTTGGTCGCTGCATGGGCATTGTTGTAATGAGTCTCCACATCGCTCTGTGGCCTCCAGATAGCCAAGACTCCAATGGGTAACAGCTGTCGCCCAGGATCCAAGTCCCCAGCCCGGGGTGGGGAGGTGGGCTGCAACAGTCGGATGTGCCATGCACACTGCCTGGGTATCAGGCACAGAGGTTCATGATGTGCATCACTGCTCGTTCATCGAGTGGAACCCCTTTCAGTTTGTGATGACCGGCCTGTCATCCGTAAGTGCTTGTACGGTGACATGCATCACGTAGATCACCCCCTGGACCTGGGGCATCTCGGAGGTGTCAGCGAATCATGCTGCCCGGGCATCCTGGTGGCTCGATCCACATTGAAATTGATGTATGTGTGCCTGCACGGTGGTGCAGTGGTTAGCACTGCTGCATCTTGGTGCCGAGGACCTGGGTTCGATCCTGGCCCCAGGGCACTGTCCGTGTGGGGTTTACAAATTCTCCCTGTGTCTGCGTGGGGTCCCCTCCCACAACTCAAAAAAAAAAAAAATGTGCTGGGTAGGTGAATTGGCCATGCTACATTGCCCCTTATATGGGGGAAAAAAAGAATTAGAATCTAAACTTTAAAAAAAAAGAAAAGTTGATGCATTGTGCCAGCTGGGCATATAGGGCCCCGTGACATGCGAGCAGGAGTAGGCCATCTGGCCCCTCGAGCCTGCTCCACCATTCAACGAGATCATGGCTGATCTTTTGTGGACTCGGCTCCACTTTCCGGCCCGAACACCATAACCCTTAATCCCTTTATTCTTCAAAAAACTATCTATCTTTACCTTAAAAACATTGAATGAAGAAGCCTCAACTGCTTCACTGGGCAAGGAATTCCATAGATTCACAACCCTTTGGGTGAAGAAGTTCCTCCTAAACTCAGTCCTAAATCTACTTCCCCTTATTTTGAGGCTATGCCCCCTAGTTCTGCTTTCACCCGCCAGTGGAAACAACCTGCCCGCATCTATCCTATCTATTCCCTTCATAATTTTATGTTTCTATAAGATCCCTCCTCATCCTTCTAAATTCCAACGAGTACAGTCCCAGTCTATTCAACCTCTCCTCGTAATCCAACCCCTTCAGCTCTGGGATTAACCTAGTGAATCTCCTCTGCACACCCTCCCGTGCCAGTATGTCCTTTTTCAAGTAAGGAGACCAAAACTGAACACAATACTCCAGGTATGGCCTCACTAATACCTTATACAATTGCAACATAACCTCCCTAGTCTTAAACTCCATCCCTCTAGCAATGAAGGACAAAACTCCATTTGCCTTCTTAATCGCCTGTTGCACCTGTAAACCAACTTTCTGTGACTCATGCACTAGCACACCCAGGTCTCTCTGCACAGCAGCATGTTTTAATATTTTATTGTTTAAATAATAATCCCGTTTGCTGTTATTCCTATCAAAATGGATAACCTCACATTTGTCAACATTGTATTCCATCTGCCAGACCCGAGCCCATTCACTTAACCTATTCAAATCCCTCTGCAGACTTCCAGTATCCTCTGCACTTTTCGCTTTACCACTCATCTTAGTGTCATCTGCAAACTTGGACACATTGCCCTTGGTCCCCAACTCCAAATCATCAATGTAAATTGTGAACAATTGTGGGCCCAACACGGATCCCTGAGGGACACCACTAGCTACTGATTGCCAACCAGAGAAACACCCATTTATCCCAACTCTTTGCTTTCTATTAATTAACCAATCCTCTATCCATGCTACTACTTTACCCTTAATGCCATGCATCTTTATCTTATGCAGCAACCTTTTGTGTGGCACCTTTTCAAAGGCTTTATGGATATCCAGATATACCACATCCATTGGCTCCCCATTATCTACTGCACTGGTAATGTCCTCAAAACATTCCACTAAATTAGTTAGGCACGACCTGCCGGGGACATGTAGACCAGTGAGGCTAACGTCGGGAATAGGGAAGTTGCTGGAGTCAGTTATCAAGGATTTCATGGCACAGCATTTGGAAAGCAGGGGTGTAATCAGACAAAGTCAGCATGGATTTACGAAAGGAAATTCATGCTCGAAAAATCTGGAATTCTTTGAAGGTGTAACGAGTAGAGTTGAACAGAGAGAACCAGTGGATGTGGTTTATTTAGACTTTCAGAAGATTTTCGACAGGGTCTCTCAGAGCAGCTTACTGTGCAAAGTTAAAGCGCATGGGATTGTGGGTCGTGTCTTCAGATGGATAGAAAGCCGGTTAGCAGACAGGAAGCAAAACGTTGGAATGAATGGGCCTTTATCTGATTGACAGGCAGTGACTAGTGGGGTACCGCAGGGACCTGTGCTAGGACCCCAACTGTTCACGTTATATATTAATGATCTGGACGAGGGAACTAAATGTATTATCTCCAAATTTGGAGATGATACAAAGTTGTGTGGGAGGGTGAGCTGTGAGGAGGGTACAGAGATGCTTCAGCGGGATTTGGACAGGTTGAGTGAGTGGGCACATGCATGACAGATGCAGTATAATGTGGATAAATGAGAGGTTATCCACTTCGGTATCAAAAATAGGCAGGCAGATTATTATTTGAATGAGTGTAAATTGAGAGAGGTGGATACTCAGCGAGACCTTGCTGTCCTCGTGCATCAGTCGCCGAAAGTAAACACACAGGTACAGCAGGCAGGAAAGAAGGGAAATGGTATGTTGGCCTTCATAGCGAGAGGATTTGAGTATAGGAATAGGGATATTTTACTGCAATTGTATACGGCATTGGTTTGGCCACACCTGGATATTGTGTCTGTTTTGGTCTCCTTCTCTGAGGAAGGATGTTCTTGTTCTCGAGGGAGGGCAGCGAAGGTTTACCAGACTGATTCCAGGGATGGCGGGACTGTCATATGAGGAGAGATTGACTAGGTTGGGATTGTTCTTGCTGGAGTTCAGAAGAATGAGGGGGGATCTCATAGACATATAAAATTCTAACAGGACTGGACAGGGGAGATGCAGGGAAGATGTTACCAATGATGGGTGTGTCCAGACCAGGAGTCACAGTCTGAGTATTCGGCGTAAACCATTTCAGACAGAAATGAGGAGACATTTCTTCACACAAAGAGTGCTAAGCCTGTGGAATTCATTAGCACAGGAGGTAGTTGATGCTAAAACTATGAATATATTCAAGAGGCGGCTAGATATAGCACTTGGGAAAAATGGGATCAAAGGCTATAGGGAGAAAGCAGGATTAGGCTATTGAGTTGGATGATCAGCCATGATCGTGATGAATAGTGGAGCAGGCTCGAAGGGCCAAATGGCTTCCTCCTCCTATCTTCTATGTTTCTCTGTTTCTATGCAAGCAATTAGGAAAGCTAATAAAATGTTATCATTTATTGTGAGGGAGGTCAGGCCATCGGTGATGCCTGTAAAGTAATGGGTTAAGAGACATTCCAATTAGTTGTCTCATTTATGTTAAGCGTCCAATAATTGACACTGATATGTAAAGGGGCTTCAGGTGGCACTTGTGTCAGGTGATGTGATGTTAGAGTTTTGTGCAAAGTCTGTTAAAAGAAATTAAAGGTGTTTTGCGGAATAGCAGCAGAACTTTTGACTCTTTATACTACAGCAGCTAAATGTCTAACAATGCCATATAGGGGGTACCGTGTACGTATCTGTCTCCTGATTTAAGGAAGGATGTAAATATGTTGGAAGAAGTTCAGAGAAGGTTCACTACACTAATACCTGGACTGACTGCTGGAGTTCAGAAAAGTAAAATGTACAATATCCTGTGGTTTTGACAGGGCTGATGTGGACAGGATGCTTCCACTTGTGATAAAATCTGGTACTGGGGGTCACTGTTTAACATTAGGGGTTGCCCATTTTGGACAGAGATGAGGAGAAATCTCTTCTCGGAGCATTGCAAGTCCTTTGGAACGCTCTCTCAAAAGGCGTTGGAAGTAAAGTCTTTGAATATTTTTACGGCAGAGGTAGATAGATTCTTGATAAGCAAGAGGGTGAAAGGTTATCGGGGTGGACAGGAATGTAAGGTTGAGGTTACAATCAGATTGCCATGATCTTACTGAATGGCAGAGCAGAATCGGCGGTCTGAGTGGCCCAATCCTGTTTCTAATTCATATGTTAAGTAAATCAGCCATCCCTGAGATTTAGTGTTATTAACAGTTCATTCCCAAGGAGCTGTCATTGCTTGTTTTATTGTCATTACAGATGATTTGTTCAAAGTGCACAAACTGAAACCAAATCTGAAGTGGCGCCAAACCTTTGAGAATTACTTGAAGACCATGCCTCCATATTATCTGTTGGTATGTGCAAATTTTTTGTTTTATTTGTTGATGGGATGTTGGTATGGCTAATTTGGCCAAGATTGCCCATCCTGAATTGCCCTTGGGAATGTGGTGGTGGTGAGATGTCTTCTAGAACTGCTGCAGTCCATGTGGTGTAGGTTGATCCACAGTGATTTTAGGAAGGGAATTCCAGGATTTTAACCCCCCCGGTATGTTTCCAAGTCAGGGTGTGGTTTGGAGAGGAATTCCCAAGCGGTGGCAATCTCAATAATCTGTCCGTCCTGGCGGAGATCCGGGATTTGGAAGGTACTGTGGAAGGAACCTTTGTGAGTTGCTGCAGTGCATCTTGTAGATAGTACACACTGTTGCCTCTGTATGTGATGGTGAAGAGAGTAAATATTTAGGGTGATGGATGGGTGCGAATCAAGCGGGTTGCTTTTCCCAGGATGATATTGGAAATCGCTTCAAAACCAATTTTTTCATTTTGACAGCAGTTCCTCACTGTAGGACACCACAATTTTGAGGTGTTAGGCTATTGAGGCTGCATTACTGCTGCTTGTCAAATAACCGTATAGCTTATACACTGCTGTACATTGCAGAGTGGACCTAAATATCAACTGAGCCAATTAGCCACAGTGGGAGCTGGTGGGAGCTCTGCCTAAGTTCGACTTAATATTTCATTGAGTTTGATGGCAAACTCCTCCACTACCACATATGCTTGAGCATGAACTTTATAGAGTTGACAAACTAAATATAGCACACTGTATAGAATGACATGTGTAGATCAACGCTGGTGAATTTGTCCAGCACTATGGAATGGTCCAGGATGTCCTATAGCGCTGTCCCGTAGTGCATTCCATGGGTTGCATTATTCAGGATGGAATGCTCCAGGTACTTTCCAATGCTAGATTTCTGTGAATCATAGAACGATACAGCCATTCAGCCCATCGTGCCTGCGCAATTTCTTTGGCCGAGTTAACCAATTAATCTCACTCCTTTGTTCTTTCCTAATAGTCTGACAATTTTTTTCCTTTCAATTATTTAGCACCTTTTTTTTAATGTTGCTGCTCTATCTGTTTCCATTGCCGCTTTCAGGCAGTTCATTCCCGACAACCACAACTCACTGCAAGAATAAAGTTTTCTCTTGGCTCTCTTTTTTGCCAGTCACCTTAAATCTGTGTCCTCCAATTACTGAAACGAAAACAGCAAATGCTGGAAAAACTCCGATTTGGCAGCATCTGTGGAGAGGGAAACCGAGTTAATATTGTATGACACTGATTACTCATCCTCCAGCCACTGCAAACACTTTCTTTTGTTCTGTAAAACAATATTAATGATTTTTGAACACCTCACAAATCTTGTAGCTTCTCTTCTTTGGCGATCACTTTCTAATGAGTCTGATTGTCGACCTGAGAAACTCCATGTTACTGGTCATGGGCTCTGTGTGTTTTCCACGGCTGGCGACCCTGATCCTGGAGCTGCATCTTGGACCGTACATTTGACAGGTGTTTCTGGGAGGTGGGATTGGTTCTTGGACTCTTGATCGCTGGTATTCCTTTCTTGGGCTCCTTTTCATAGAATTTACAGTGCAGAAGGAGGCCATTCGGCCCATCGAGTCTGCACCGGCTCTTGGAAAGAGCACCCTACCCAAGCCCACACCTCCACCCTATCCCCATAACCCAACCTAACACTAAGGGCAATTTGCACCCTAAGGGCAATTTATCATGGCCAATCCACCTAACCTGCACATCTTTGGACTGTGGGAGGAAACCGGAGCACCCGGAGGAAACCCACGCACACACAGGGAGGATGTGCAGACTCCACACAGACAGTGATCCAAGCCGGGATTCGAACCTGGGACCCTGGAGCTGTGAAGCATTTGTGCTATCCACGATGCTGCCTCTTCTTGCTGTCAGGGGTCCTCGAAGAATTGTGTCTCTTCAATCAGGAGATTCCTCCAAGAAGGTCTGTTCCGTGCAAGCGTCTCCTAGGCACTAATGTCAATGTTGCATTTCTTGAGGTAAGCCTTCAGGGTGTCTTTGAAGCGCTTCCTTTCTCCTCCTCATGCTCAGGAGCCTTCCTTGAGCTGGACAAAAAAGATTTGCTTTGGAAGTTGGCACTCGGACATCCTAAACACATGGCTGGCCTGGCGGAGTTGGTTTTGGATGATCATGGTCTCGATGCTGGTGCTCTTGGCTTCTTCAATGATACTGATGTTCGCCCAGCTGATGTGGGGAATTCGCGTCAGGCAGCATTGATGGTACTTCTCCAGGACCTTGAGGTGGCTTCTGTTCATAGTCTAAGCTACTGAGCCGTATAGAAGAGTTCGGAGGACAACCGCCTTGTACACTAGAATCTTGATGTCAGCACGGATGTTACGGTTATCAAAGGCTTTCGTCCTTGGGCGTTAGAAGGAGATACTCACGGATACGATGTTGGATTTCCGCATCAATGACAGGCTTGGAGGAGAGGTGACTCCCCAGGTATGAGAAATGTTCCATATTTGGGAGGGTTTATCCATTTATCTTGATGGAGGGCGAGACCCTATTTGCCCTGGGACAGGTTGGTAAAGGAATTGAGTCGTCTTGAGGATGAGGCTTTGCTTCCGTGAAGATGTTGAGCATGGAGATTCTCTTTGAGAGAGTGGAGATGGCGATGTCATCCATATACTGAATTCCACAGGCAATGTCAGTTTCATTTTCTTGGATTTCAACCGGTTAAGTTTGAAAAGTTTTCGATCCATCCTCTAGACGATCCACTGGGAAGCCTGCCCTTGACAAAGTGAAGGGTGGCGATGATGAAGATGAGGAATGGGTGAGGGCGATGATGCACCCTGACTTGACTCCAGTCTTAACTGCAGAAGTCTCTGCCTTATTTCAGCCAGTGAGGACTGTCACCGACATTGCCATGAAGGAGTCTGAGGATGTTGATGAATTTCTCTGAACCTCCGGCCGTTGACAGGGTCTTCCATAGCACTGCCTGATTGACTGAGTCAAAACAAAGAACAAGAACAAAGAAAAGTACAGCACAGGAACAGGCCCTTCGGCCCTCCGAGCCTGTGCCGACGATGCTGCCCGTCTAAACTAAAATCTTCTACACTTCCAGGGTCCGTATCCCTCTATTCCCATCCTATTCATGTATTTGTCAAGATGCCCCTTAAACGTCACTATCGTCCCTGCCGCCACCACCCCCTCTGGCAGTGAGTTCCAGGCACCCACTACCCTCTGTGTTTAAAAAAAACTTCCTTCGCACATCTCTAAACGTTGCCCCATGTATATTAAACCTATGTTCCCAACACTCTTCTACCCTGGGAAAACTCTTCTGATTATCCACTCTCTCTGTCCATGCCCCTCTTGGTTTTATGAACGTTTACCTGAATCATAGAATCAATAGGGCAGAAGGAGGCCAACCGGCCCACTGAGTTGGCACCGACCCCTGTAAAGATCGCCCACTCAAGCCCAGGCCTCCACTCCAACTAGCAACCCAACCCTATCAGATCGTCCCCTAACCTCACTGCAATGTGGGGAACACGCAGAGCTTCTCCCTGTGATGGGGGAGTACGCAGAGCTCACTGTGATGGGGGAGTACGCAGAGCTTCTCCCTGTGATGGGGGAGTACGCAGAGCCTGTCACTGTGATGGGGGAGTACGCAGAGCTCACTGTGATGGGGGAGTACGCAGAGCTTCTCTCTGTGATGGGGGAGTACGCAGAGCTTCTCTCTGTGATGGGGGAGTACGCAGAGCTCCCTGTGATGGGGGAGTACGCAGAGTTTGTCACTGTGATGGGGGAGTACGCAGAGCTCACTGTGATGGGGAGTACGCAGAGCTTCTCCCTGTGATGGGGGAGTACGCAGAGCTTCTCCCTGTGATGGGGAGTACGCAGAGCTTCTCACTGTGATGGGGGAGTACGCAGAGCTTCTCCCTGTGATGGGGGAGTACGCAGAGCTTCTCCCTGTGATGGGGAGTACGCAGAGCTTCTCACTGTGATGGGGGAGTACGCAGAGCTTCTCACTGTAATTGGGGAGTACGCAGAGTTTGTCACTGTGATGGGGGAGTACGCAGAGCTCACTGTGATGGGGGAGTACGCAGAGCTCACTGTGATGGGGGAGTACGCAGAGCTCACTGTGATGGGGGAGTACGCAGAGCTCACTGTGATGGGGGAGTACGCAGAGCTCACTGTGATGGGGGAGTACACAGAGCTTCTCACTGTGATGGGGGAGTACGCAGAGCTTCTCACTGTGATGGGGAGTACGCAGAGCTCACTGTGATGGGGGAGTACGCAGAGCTTCTCACTGTGATGGGGGAGTACGCAGAGCTTCTCACTGTGATGGGGGAGTACGCAGAGCTCACTGATGGGGGAGTACGCAGAGCCTGTCACTGTGATGGGGGAGTACGCAGAGCTCACTGTGATGGGGGAGTACGCAGAGTTTGTCACTGTGATGGGGGAGTACGCAGAGCTCACTGTGATGGGGGAGTACGCAGAGCTCACTGTGATGGGGGAGTACGCAGAGCTCACTGTGATGGGGGAGTACGCAGAGCTCCCTGTGATGGGGGAGTACGCAGAGCTTCTCCCTGTGATGGGGGAGTACGCAGAGCTTCTCACTGTGATGGGGGAGTACGCAGAGCTTCTCACTGTGATGGGGAGTACGCAGAGCTTCTCCCTGTGATGGGGGAGTACGCAGAGCTTCTCACTGTGATGGGGGAGTACGCAGAGCCTGTTACTGTGATGGGGGAGTACGCACAGCTTCTCACTGTGATGGGGGAGTACGCAGAGCTTCTCACTGTGATGGGGAGTACGCAGAGCTTCTCACTGTGATGGGGGAGTACGCAGAGCTCACTGTGATGGGGGAGTACGCAGAGCTTCTCACTGTGATGGGGGAGTACGCAGAGCCTGTCACTGATAGGGGAGTACGCAGAGCTCACTGTGATGGGGGAGTACGCAGAGCTCACTGTGATGGGGGAGTACGCAGAGCTCACTGTGATGGGGAGTACGCAGAGTTTGTCACTGTGATGGGAGAGTACGCAGAGCTCACTGTGATGGGGGAGTACGCAGAGCTCACTGTGATGGGGAGTACGCAGAGCTCACTGTGATGGGGAGTACGCAGAGCTTCTCACTGTGATGGGGGAGTACGCAGAGCTCACTGTGATGGGTAGTACGCAGAGCTCACTGTGATGGGGAGTACGCAGAGCTCACTGTGATGGGGGAGTTCGCAGAGTTTGTCACTGTGATGGGGAAGTACGCAGAGATTCTCACTGTGATGGGGGAGTACGCAGAGCTTCTCCCTGTGATGGGGGAGTACGCAGAGCTCACTGTGATGGGGGAGTACGCAGAGCTCACTGTGATGGGGAAGTACGCAGAGCTTCTCACTGTGATGGGGGAGTACGCAGAGCTTCTCACTGTGATGGGGGAGTACGCAGAGCTTCTCACTGTGATGGGGGAGTACGCAGAGCTCACTGTGATGGGTAGTACGCAGAGCTCACTGTGATGGGGGAGTTCGCAGAGTTTGTCACTGTGATGGGGAAGTACGCAGAGATTCTCACTGTGATGGGGGAGTACGCAGAGCCTGTCACTGTGATGGGGGAGTACGCAGAGCTTCTCACTGTGATGGGGGAGTACGCAGAGCTTCTCACTGTGATGGGGGAGTACGCAGAGCTTCTCACTGTGATGGAGGAGTACGCAGAGCTTCTCACTGTGATGGGGGAGTACGCAGAGCTCACTGTGATGGGGGAGTACGCAGAGCCTGTCACTGTGATGGGGGAGTACGCAGAGCTTCTCCCTGTGATGGGGGAGTACGCAGAGTTTTCCCCTGTGATGGAGGAGTACGCAGAGCTTCTCACCGTGATGGGGGAGTACGCAGAGCTTCTCACCGTGATGGGGGAGTACGCAGAGCTCACTGTGATGGGGAGTACGCAGAGATTCTCACTGTGATGGGGAAGTACGCAGAGATTCTCACTGTGATGAGGGAGTACGCAGAGCTCACTGTGATGGGGGAGTACGCAGAGCTTCTCACTGTGATGGGGGAGTACGCAGAGTTTGTCACTGTGATGGGGGAGTACGCAGAGCTTCTCACTGTGATGGGGGAGTACGCAGAGCTCACTGTGATGGGGGAGTACGCAGAGCCTGTCACTGTGATGGGGGAGTACGCAGAGCTTCTCACTGTGATGGGGGAGTACGCAGAGCTCACTGTGATGGGGGAGTACGCAGAGCTCACTGTGATGGGGGAGTACGCAGAGCTCACTGTGATGGGGGAGTACGCAGAGCTCACTGTGATGGGGAGTACGCAGAGTTTGTCACTGTGATGGGGAAGTACGCAGAGCTCACTGTGATGGGGGAGTACGCAGAGCTCACTGTGATGGGAGAGTACGCAGAGCTCACTGTGATGGGGGAGTACGCAGAGCTCACTGTGATGGGGAGTACGCAGAGCTCACTGTGATGGGGAGTACGCAGAGCTTCTCACTGTGATGGGGGAGTACGCAGAGCTCACTGTGATGGGTAGTACGCAGAGCTCACTGTGATGGGGGAGTTCGCAGAGTTTGTCACTGTGATGGGGAAGTACGCAGAGATTCTCACTGTGATGGGGGAGTACGCAGAGCTCACTGTGATGGGGGAGTACGCAGAGCTCACTGTGATGGGGAGTACGCAGAGCTCACTGTGATGGGGAGTACGCAGAGTGTGTCACTGTGATGGGGAAGTACGCAGAGCTTCTCACTGTGATGGGGGAGTACGCAGAGCTCACTGTGATGGGGGAGTACGCAGTGCTTCTCACTGTGATGGGGGAGTACGCAGAGCTTCTCACTGTGATGGGGGAGTACGCAGAGCTTCTCACTGTGATGGGGGAGTACGCAGAGCCTGTCACTGTGATGGAGGAGTACGCAGAGCTTCTCCCTGTGATGGGGGAGTACGCAGAGCTTCTCCCTGTGATGGGGGAGTACGCAGAGTTTTCCCCTGTGATGGAGGAGTACGCAGAGCTTCTCACCGTGATGGGGGAGTACGCAGAGCTTCTCACTGTGATGGGGGAGTACGCAGAGTTTGTCACTGTGATGGGGGAGTACGCAGAGCTTCTCACTGTGATGGGGGAGTACGCAGAGCTCACTGTGATGGGGGAGTACGCAGAGTTTGTCCCTGTGATGGGGGAGTACGCAGAGCTCACTGTGATGGGGGAGTACGCAGAGTTTGTCACTGTGATGGGAGAGTACGCAGAGCTCACTGTGATGGGGGAGTACGCAGAGCTCACTGTGATGGGGAGTACGCAGAGCTCACTGTGATGGGGAGTACGCAGAGCTTCTCACTGTGATGGGGGAGTACGCAGAGCTCACTGTGATGGGTAGTACGCAGAGCTCACTGTGATGGGGGAGTTCGCAGAGTTTGTCACTGTGATGGGGAAGTACGCAGAGATTCTCACTGTGATGGGGGAGTACGCAGAGCTTCTCCCTGTGATGGGGGAGTACGCAGAGCTCACTGTGATGGGGGAGTACGCAGAGCTCACTGTGATGGGGAGTACGCAGAGCTCACTGTGATGGGGAGTACGCAGAGTGTGTCACTGTGATGGGGAAGTACGCAGAGCTTCTCACTGTGATGGGGGAGTACGCAGAGCTCACTGTGATGGGGGAGTACGCAGTGCTTCTCACTGTGATGGGGGAGTACGCAGAGCTTCTCACTGTGATGGGGGAGTACGCAGAGCTTCTCACTGATGGGGGAGTACGCAGAGCTTCTCACTGTGATGGAGGAGTACGCAGAGCTTCTCACTGATGGGGGAGTACGCAGAGCTCACTGTGATGGGGGAGTACGCAGAGCTTCTCACTGTGATGGGGGAGTACGCAGAGCTCACTGTGATGGGGGAGTACGCAGAGCTTCTCACTGTGATGGGGGAGTACGCAGAGCTCACTGTGATGGGGGAGTACGCAGAGCTTCTCACTGTGATGAGGGAGTACGCAGAGCTCACTGTGATGGGGGAGTACGCAGAGTTTGTCCCTGTGATGGGGGAGTACGCAGAGCTCACTGTGATGGGGGAGTACGCAGAGCCTGTCACTGTGATGGGGGAGTACGCAGAGCTCACTGTGATGGGGAGTACGCAGAGTTTGTCCCTGTGATGGGGAAGTACGCAGAGCTCACTGTGATGGGGGAGTACGCAGAGCTCACTGTGATGGGGGAGTACGCAGAGCCTGTCACTGTGATGGGGGAGTACGCAGAGCTTCTCACTGTGATGGGGAGTACGCAGAGCTTCTCACTGTGATGGGGGAGTACGCAGAGTTTGTCCCTGTGATGGGTAAGTACGCAGAGCTCACTGTGATGGGGGAGTACGCAGAGCTCACTGTGATGGGGGAGTACGCAGAGCCTGTCACTGTGATGGGGGAGTACGCAGAGCTTCTCACTGTGATGGGGGAGTACGCAGAGCCTGTTACTGTGATGGGGGAGTACGCAGAGCCTGTCACTGTGATGGGGGAGTACGCAGAGCTCACTGTGATGGGGGAGTACGCAGAGCTCACTGTGATGGGGGAGTACGCAGAGCCTGTCACTGTGATGGGGGAGTACGCAGAGCTCACTGTGATGGGGGAGTACGCAGAGTTTGTCCCTGTGATGGGGGAATACGCAGAGCTCCCTGTGATGGGGGAGTACGCAGAGCTCACTGTGATGGGGGAGTACGCAGAGCTCACTGTGATGGGGGAGTACGCAGAGCCTGTCACTGTGATGGGGGAGTACGCAGAGCTCACTGTGATGGGGGAGTACGCAGAGTTTGTCCCTGTGATGGGGGAGTACGCAGAGCTCACTGTGATGGGGAGTACGCAGAGCCTGTCACTGTGATGGGGGAGTACGCAGAGCTCACTGTGATGGGGGAGTACGCAGAGTTTGTCCCTGTGATGGGGGAGTACGCAGAGCTCACTGTGATGGGGGAGTACGCAGAGCTCACTGTGATGGGGGAGTACGCAGAGCCTGTCACTGTGATGGGGGAGTACGCAGAGCTTCTCACTGTGATGGGGAGTACGCAGAGCTTCTCACTGTGATGGGGGAGTACGCAGAGTTTGTCCCTGTGATGGGTAAGTACGCAGAGCTCACTGTGATGGGGGAGTACGCAGAGCTCACTGTGATGGGGGAGTACGCAGAGCCTGTCACTGTGATGGGGGAGTACGCAGAGCTTCTCACTGTGATGGGGGAGTACGCAGAGCCTGTTACTGTGATGGGGGAGTACGCAGAGCCTGTCACTGTGATGGGGGAGTACGCAGAGCTCACTGTGATGGGGGAGTACGCAGAGCTCACTGTGATGGGGGAGTACGCAGAGCCTGTCACTGTGATGGGGGAGTACGCAGAGCTCACTGTGATGGGGGAGTACGCAGAGTTTGTCCCTGTGATGGGGGAATACGCAGAGCTCCCTGTGATGGGGGAGTACGCAGAGCTCACTGTGATGGGGGAGTACGCAGAGCTCACTGTGATGGGGGAGTACGCAGAGCCTGTCACTGTGATGGGGGAGTACGCAGAGCTCACTGTGATGGGGGAGTACGCAGAGTTTGTCCCTGTGATGGGGGAGTACGCAGAGCTCACTGTGATGGGGAGTACGCAGAGCCTGTCACTGTGATGGGGGAGTACGCAGAGCTCACTGTGATGGGGGAGTACGCAGAGTTTGTCCCTGTGATGGGGGAGTACGCAGAGCTCACTGTGATGGGGAGTACGCAGAGTTTGTCCCTGTGATGGGTAAGTACGCAGAGCTCACTGTGATGGGGGAGTACGCAGAGCTCACTGTGATGGGGAGTACACAGAGCTCACTGTGATGGGGGAGTACGCAGAGCCTGTCACTGTGATGGGGGAGTACGCAGAGCTCACTGTGATGGGGGAGTACGCAGAGCTCACTGTGATGGGGGAGTACGCAGAGCTCACCGTGATGGGGGAGTACGCAGAGCTTGTCACTGTGATGGGGGAGTACACAGAGCTCACTGTGATGGGGGAGTGCGCAGAGCTTCTCACTGAAGGGGGAGTACGCAGTGCTTCTCGCTGTGATGGGAAAGTGTACACTGAGCTTCTCGCTGTCATGGGGGTGTGCACAGTTTCTCACACATGGAGAGTGTACACAGAGCTTCTCGCTGTGACGGGAGAGTGTACACAGCGTCTCTCTGTGACGGGAGAGTGTACACAGCGTCTCTCTGTGACGGGAGAGTGTACACAGCGTCTCTCTGTGACGGGAGAGTGTACACAGCGTCTCTCTGTGACGGGAGAGTGTACACAGCGTCTCTCTGTGACGGGAGAGTGTACACAGCGTCTCTCTGTGACGGGAGAGTGTACACAGCGTCTCTCTATGACGGGAGAGTGTACACAGCGTCTCTCTATGACGGGAGAGTGTACACAGCGTCTCTCTGTGACGGGAGAGTGTACACAGCGTCTCTCTGTGATGGGAAGTGTACACGGAGATTTTTGCTGTGATGGAGTGTACACAACTTCGCTGTGATGGGGGAGTGTATAGAGAGCTTCTCTGTGATTGGGGGAGTGTACACAGCTTCTCGCTGTGATGGGATAGTGTACAAAGAGCTTCCCATTGTGATAGGGGAGTGTACACAGAGCTTCTCACTGTGACGGGAGAGTGTACACAGAGCGTCTCTCTGTGATGGGAGAGTGTACACTGAGCGTCTCTCTGTGACGGGAGAGTGTACACAGAGCTTCTCACTGTGACGGGAGAGTGTACACAGAGCGTCTCTCTGTGATGGAAGAGTGTACACGGAGCTTCTCGCTGTGACGGGAGAGTGTACACAGAGCGTCTCTCTGTGACGGGAGAGTGTACACAGAGCGTCTCTCTGTGATGGGAGAGTGTACACGGAGCTTCTCGCTGTGACGGGGAGTGTACACCGAGTTTCTCGCTGTGATGGGGGAGTGTACACAGTTTCTCACTGATGGGGAGTGTACACACAGCTTCTCGCTGTGATGGGGGAGTGTACACAGTTTCCCACTGATGGGGAGTGTATACGGAGCTTCTCGCTGTGGTGGGGGAGTGTACACAGTTTCTCTCTGTGGGGGAGTGTATACGGAGCTTCTCGCTGTGATGGGAGAGTGTACACGGAGCTTCTCGCTGTGATGAGAGAGTGTACACGGAGCTTCTCGCTGTGATGGGGGAGTGTACACAGTTTCTCAGTGATGGGGGAGTGTACACAGTTTCTCAGTGATGGGGGAGTGTACACAGTTTCTCAGTGATGGGGAGTGGACACAGAGCTTCTCGATGTGATGGGGGAGTGTACACGGAGCTTCTCGCTGTGATGGGAGAGTGTACACGGAGCTTCTCGCTGTGACGGGGAGTGTACACAGAGCGTCTCTCTGTGACGGGAGAGTGTACACAGAGCGTCTCTCTGTGATGGGAGAGTGTACACGGAGCTTCTCGCTGTGACGGGGAGTGTACACCGAGTTTCTCGCTGTGATGGGGGAGGGTACACAGTTTCTCACTGATGGGGAGTGTACACACAGCTTCTCGCTGTGATGGGGGAGTGTACACAGTTTCTCACTGATGGGGAGTGTATACGGAGCTTCTCGCTGTGGTGGGGGAGTGTACACAGTTTCTCTCTGTGGGGGAGTGTATACGGAGCTTCTCGCTGTGATGGGAGAGTGTACACGGAGCTTCTCGCTGTGATGGGAGAGTGTACACGGAGCTTCTCGCTGTGATGGGGGAGTGTACACAGTTTCTCTGATGGGGGAGTGTACACAGTTTCTCAGTGATGGGGGAGTGTACACAGTTTCTCAGTGATGGGGAGTGGACACAGAGCTTCTCGCTGTGATGGGGGAGTGTACACAGTTTCTTGCTGTGATGGGGTAGTGTACACAGTTTCTCTCTGGGGGAGTGTATACGGAGCTTCTCGCTGTGGTGGGGGAGTGTACACAGTTTCTCTCTGTGGGGGAGTGTACACGGAGCTTCTCGCTGTGATGGGAAAGTACACGGAGCTTCTCGCTGTGATGGGAAAGTGTACACGGAGCTTCTCGCTGTGATGGGGGAGTGTACACAGTTTCTCAGTGATGGGAGAGTGTACACGGAGCTTCTCGCTGTGATGGGGAGTGTACACAGTTTCTCTCTATGGGGGAGTGTACACGGAGCTTCTCGCTGTGATGGGAGAGTGTACACAGAGCGCCTCTCTGTGATGGGGGAGTGTACACGGAGCTTCTTGCTGTGATGGAGTGTACACAACTTCTCGCTGTAATGGGGGAGTGTACACAGCTTCTCGCTGTGATGGGGGAGTACGCAGAGATTGTCACTGATGTGGGAGTACAACTTCTCACTATGATGGGGGGAAACATTCAATTCCTATGGCTCTCGTGTCACAAAGGGGTCAGTCAGCGATAAAGCAGACTATGGACGATACACTACTGACAAGATGGCAAGATTGTACGGCTACGAACAGGTTACGAGAATATGAAAGGAGATTGGAATCTGGAAATTATGAGGACAGAAACTCATTTAAAACTTATAACAGGAGGAGAGGCATGGAGAATGGAAATAGGAAAAGGAACCCCAGAAATGCCTGGGGTCGATAAATCAATGTTTTTGGTGTGACTCTCAATACAATTATGCTTTTAACTGTCCAACACGTTATAATAGAGTGTTTGAAGCTACACATGGAAGAGTCGGAAGAAGAAAAAGATAGTGACCAGAAAGAAGGCATTGTCCTCTTAACAAGCAATTTTACTCCGGTAATGGTGCAGAATCGTTCAATTGTGCTGTATTGGACAGGCTGCACATCTACTGTGTGTGGAATTGACAGGTTAAAATGTCACCTGGACTGTTTGAATGCTGACAATCGTAACAAGGTTAAGGAATTTGAAAGTTCCACAAGTTTCAGGTTTGGGGATTAAGAACAAAGAAAATTACAGCACAGGAACAGGCCCTTAAGCCCTCCAAGCATGCGCCGACCATGCTGCCCGTCTAAACTAAAATCTTCTACACTTCCGGGGTCCGTATCTCTCTATTCCTATCCTATTCACGTATTTATCAAGATACCCCTTAAATGTCACTATCGTCCCTGCTTTCACCATCTCCTCTGGCAGCGAGTTCCAGGCACCCACTACCCTCTGTGTAAAAATCTTGCCTCGTACATCTCCTCTAAACCTTGCCCCTCGCACCTTAAACCTATCCCTCCTGGTAATTGACCCCTCTACCCTGGGAAAAAGACTCTGACTATCCACTCTCTAAGCCAGTGTTCTTCAAACTTTTTTTCCGGGGACCCATTTTTACCAACCGGTCGACCTTCGGGACCCAACCCGGCCGACCTGCGCGATCTCACCATCTTCTCTTACCTTGTTTGCTGCTGACAAAAATGGAGGAAATGGTTTTGGGTCCCTTTGGCCCTCGTACACGCTCCTCCAATGGAACCTGTTGGATGAAGGTGAAGCCTTCCGGTGGCGGAAAGTCTGGAGTCTCCATCTGTCCAAAGTTCTACATTTTTTTTCCTGTAAAATGTTATCAACTAAACCCCCCCCCCCCCCCCCCCCCCCGATTATCGGCGCACATGCGCAAAGCGGCCGGTATTTTTTTTAACATGTTCGCGGAATGCGCATGCGCGCCGATCATGGTGTGCGCTTGCGCAATGCGGCCGAATTTTTTTTAAAACATGTTCGCAGCCCCTTTCAGCCGGCGTTGTGACAAGCCGGCTGCTGCGCGGGGATTTGCGCGATCGGGAGCGCTGCGGACAACGGCTCCGTGGCCCTCCCAACACCCATCTGTGGGTCGCGCCCCCGACTTTGAAGAACACTGCTCTGAGCCCTTCATAATTTTGTAGACCTATCAGGTCGGTGCTCAACCTCCTTCATTCCAGTGAGAACAAACCACGTTTATTCACCCTCTCCTCATAGCTAATGCCCTCCATACCAGGCAACATCCTGGTAAATCTCTTCTGCACCCTCTCTAAAGCCTCAACATCCTTCTGGTAGTGTGGCGACCAGAATTGAACACTATACTCCAAGTGTGGCCTAACTAAGGTTCTGTACAGCTGCAACATGACTTGCCAATTCTTATACGCAATGCCCCAACCAATGAAGGCAAGCATGCCGTATGCCTTCTTGACTACCTTCTCCACCTGTGTTGCCCCTTTCAGTGACCTGTGGATCTGTACACCAAGATCTCTCTGACTTTCAATACTCTTGATGGTTCTACTATTCACTGTATATTTCCTACCTGTATTAGACCTTCTAAAATGCATTACTTCACATTTTTCTGGATTAAACTCCATCTGCCTTCCCAAGTCTCCAAACGATCTAAATCCTGCTATATCCTCTGACAGTCCTCATCGCTATCCGCAATTCCACCAACCTTTGTGTTGTCCGCAAAGTTACTAATCAGACCAGTTACATTTTCCTCCAAATCATTTATATATACTACGAACAGCAAAGGTCCCAGCTCTGATCCCTGCGGAACAGCCCTCCAATCAGAAAAGCACCCTTTCATTGCTAATCTCTGCCTTCTATGACCTAGCCAGTTCTGTATCTCTTGCCAGCTCACCTCTGATCCCGTGTGACTTCACCTTTTGTACCAGTCTGCCATGAGGGACCTTGTCAAAGGCCTTACTGAAGTCCACATAGACAACATGCACTGCCCTACCTGCATCAATCATCTTCGTGACCACCTCGAAAAACTCTTATCAAGTTAGTGAGACACGACTTCCCCTTCACAAAACCATGCTGCCTCTCACTAATACGTCCATTTGCTTCCAAATGGGAGTAGACCCTGTCTCGAAGAATTCTCTCCAGTAAGTTCCTTACCACTGACGTAAGGCTCCCCGGCCTGTAGTTCCCTGGATTATCCTTGTTACCCTTCTTAAAGAACGGAACAACATTGGCCATTCTTCAGTCCTCCGGGACATCACCTGAAGACAGTGAGGATCCAAAGATTTCTGTCAAGGCCTCAGCAATTTCCTCTTCCCTCCTTTAGTATTCTGGGGTAGATCCCATCAGGCCCTGGGGACTTATCCACCGTAATATTTTTCAGTACGCCCAACACCTTGTCTTATTGGATCTCAATGTGACCCAGGCTATCTACACACCTTTCCCCAGACTCAACATCCACCAATTCCATCTCTTTGCTGAATACTGATGCAAAATATTCATTTAGTACCTCGCCCATTTCCTCTGGCTCCCCACATAGATTCCCTCCCCTGCCCTTCAGTGGGCCAACCCTTTCCCTGGCTACCCTCTTGCTTTTTATGGACATGTAAAAAGGCTTGGGATTTTCCTTACATTCTTTGCCAATGACTTTTTGTGATCCCTCTTGAGCCTTGCTTAAGTTCCTTCCTACTTTCCTTATACTCCACATAGGCTTCGTCTGTTCCCAGCCTTCTAGCCCTGACAAATGCCTCCTTTTTCTTTTTGACGAGGCCTACAATATCTCTGATAACACTCTGAAGTCGCTGAAAAGAGTGGTGATCCCTTCCAATATTGCCGGAGTGAATCATTGCATTAGCACGAATGTTGTATCAAGTGAGATACCTTTGCTTCTGAACAGACGGTTGATGAAGAAAGCACACATGAAACCGGATATGGAACAGGATATGGCAACAGTTTTTGGTAAGACGATGGACTTACAATTTACACAGTCAGGACACTATTGTATTCCATTACTGACAAATTATATTTCAGGTGCAGTTATTAAAGATGTGTTATTGGCAGCTGGAAATGGAACTTTAGCTGTTAAAAAGCTTGTTGTATTAAAACTGCATAGGCAATTTGCTCATTCGTCTACTCAGAGGCTGAAAAATTTATTGAAGGATGCAGGGTTAAAGGATGAAGACTATACTAAACTGATAGAACAGGTTAGTGTTCGCTGTGAGGTACAGAAGGACACCATCACGGCCAATAATAACCCTACGGCATTTTAACAACATTGTGGCCGTGGATCTTGAGATCTGGATTAAAGCTAACAATATATTTATTTTGTAGATTTAGCAACCAGATTTAGACAATCAACCATTGTACGTAGTAAAGAAAAGAGAGTAATCCTGGATCAGATTGTGGAAAAATGGATAGGGTCAGGGATGGGCTCACCAGCAAAATTCCTTCCAGACAACGGTGGAGAATTTGCTAATGATGAGTTTTGGGATATGTGTGAAAACCTATATATCACCGTTATGAATAAGGTTGCAGAAAGCCCATTTAGTAATGGTGTGTGTGAAAGAAACCATGTAGATGACATGCTCCGGAATATTTTGGCAGATAGATCAAATTGCAAGTTAAATTCAGCCTTAGCTTGGGCGGTACATGCAAAGAATTTGTTGCAGATGGTTGGGGACTATAGTCCCTATCAATTAGTGTTTGGCAGAAATCCTAAAATTCCATCCATTTTGGATGACCAGCCTCCGGTTTGGGAAGAGACTACAATTAGCTCTGCCTTTGCTGAGCATTTAAATGCATTATATAGCAGTAGAAAAGTTTTTATGGAGGCAGAAGTCTCCGAAAGAATTTGTACAGTTTTAAGGCATAATGTACGGCCGTCAAATATCATTTTTAGCAAGGAGACATAGTATATTATAAGAGAGACAATTTTAATGAATGGAAAAGCCCAGGGAAGATCATATGCATAGATGGCAACTTAATGATTTTGCAACATGACAATCAGACTGTTAGGGTACATTCATCAAGGATAATGGGTACAGATTACAAATGTTCAAGTTAGACAGACATGATGAGGAACCAGGGTCATCTGGTACGCACATGTTACAGAACGATGAGGACCAGTTAACTGATATAGACAGGGTTTCTGTAGAGGAACACACTATTTCTGATGAATTAGAACAGGCCATTTTTCCGAAAGGACAACTGCCAACAGTTGGTACAAAAGTGACATACTTGCCTGAAGGGTTTAGTCAATGGCAGGATGCAACTGTTTGTAGAGAAGGGAAGGCTACTGTAAAGTATAAACACTGGTTGAATGTCCAGTATTCAGGGGAGGGTGGCAAGACAATGGATTGGGAACACGAAGTTCAAAAATGGAGGGCACCGAAACGCAGTGCCAGTTCAATATAGGGGTAGCACGGTAGCACAAATGGATAGCACTGTTACTTCACAGCGCCAGGGTCCCAGGTTCGATTCCCCACTGGGTCACTGCCGTGTCTGCGTGGGTTTCCGCCGGGTGCTCCGGTTTCCTGCCACAGTCCAAAGACATGCAGGTTAGGTGGATTGGCCATGATAAATTGCCGCTCGTGACCAAAAAGGTGATATGGGGTTATTGGGTTACAGGGGAAGTGTGGGTTTAAGCGGGTCGGTGAATACTCAATGGGCCGAATGGCCTATTTCTGCAATGTATGTTCTAGATAGTACATCGGATAGTGAACAGCTTTGCAGGAAAAGGTTAATAACTATTGAAAAGACATCCCACAGCAGAAGGGAAAGATCAAGCAGTAGCAGTACAGAACAAGATACCAGGCAGGAAAGGGGACATAGTTTATCAAGATCTCGGAACAGGAGTAAGACTATGAATGCTACTAGGAGTAGAAGCCCACATGCACATGAGATTTTGGTGGCCTCCAATAAATTAGATGAAAACGTTATCAAAGATGCCAAACAGCAAGAACTGCATAGTTGGAGTGAATTTGGGGTAAACACGTAAGTACCGGATAGGGGGAAAATAGCTCTATCCCACAGATGGATTTACACGGAAAAGGTTCTTCCAGATGGAACTTTTAAAAAAAATAATTTTTATTGAAAAATTTTGAATTTATACAACAACATCAAACCATACTAAAATACCAACAATAACAACAATAATGAACCTTCGCCACTCCTCAATGAACAACCCAACATATTAACAACAACTTAAATTAACACAATGTTAAGTTACATAACTGTAGCGAGAAAAAAAAAATAGAAACTATAATAAGGAACACGTCTTATTTGACCCTTTCCAACTTTATAAATCCCGCCATGTCATTGATCCAGGTCTCCACACTTGGGGGGCTCGCATCCTTCCACTGCAGCAAGATCCTCCGCCGGGCTACTAGGGACGCAAAGGCCAGGGCACCGGCCTCTTTCGCCTCTTGCACTCCCGGCTCCACCGCAACTCCGAAAATCGCGAGTCCCCACCCTGGTTTGACCCTGGATCCAACCACCCTCGACACCGTCCCCGCCACCCCCTTCCAGAATTCTTCCAGTGCTGGGCATGCCCAGAACATATGGGCATGATTCGCTGGACTCCCTGAACATCTGGTGCATCTGTCCTCACCCCCAAAGAACCTACTCATCCTAGTCCCGGACATGTGGGCCCGGTGCAGCACCTTAAATTGGATGAGACTAAGCCTCGCACATGAAGAGGAAGAGTTGACTCTCTCCAAGGCATCCACCCAAGTCCCGTCCTCTCTGCTCCCCACGTTCCCCCTCCCATTTAGCCTTCAGCTCCTCCACTGACGACTCCTCCACCTCCTGCATTACCTTATAGATGTCAGACACCTTCCCCTCTCCGACCCACACCCCCGAAAGCACTCTGTCCATCGTCCCCCGCGAGGGCAGCAAAGGGAATCCCTCTACCTGTCACCTAGCAAACGCCTTTACCTGCAAGTATCTGAACATAGATCAGTACAGCACAGAACAGGCCCTTCAGCCCTCAATGTTGTGCTGAGCCATGATCACCCTACTCAAACCCTTGTTCCCTTGGGGAAGCCCAAATTTATCTTCCAGTTCCCCCAGGCCCGCAAACCTCCCACCAATAAACAGGTCCCTCAATTTACTGATGCCCACCCTTTGCCACCTGCTAAATCCCCCATCCTTGTTCCCCGGGATGAACCAATGATTGCCACCCAATGGAGCCTCCATCGAGCCCCCTGTTTCCCCCCTATGCCGTTTCCACTGTCCCCAGATTCTTAGGGTCGCCGCCACCACCGGGCTCGTGGTATACCTCTTAGGAGAGAGCGGCAACGGTGCCGTTACCATGGCACCCAGGCTCGTACCTCTACATGACGCCATCTCCATTCTTTTCCACGCCGCCCCTCCCCCCTCCATCACCCATTTGCGCACCATTGACACATTGGCCGCCCAATAATACCCCAAAAGGTTGGGCAGCGCCAGCCCGCCTCTATCCCTCCCTCGCTCCAGGAAAACCCTCTTCACTCTCTGAGTCCCATGTGCCCACACAAAGCTCAAGATACTGCTAGTCACTCTCCTAAAGAAGGCCCTGGGGATGAAGATGGGCAGGCACTGAAAGAGGAACAAGAACCTCGGAAGCACCGTCATTTTGACGGACTGCACCCTCCCCGCCAACGACAGTGGCAGCATGTCCCACCTCTTGAACTCCTCCTCCATCTGATCTACAAGCCTGGTGAAATTATGTTTGTGAAGAGTCCCCCAGTCCCTGGCCACCTGCACCCCCAGGTACCTAAAGCTCTCCCCTGCCCGCCTAAGGAGGAGCCTACCAATTCCTTCCTCCTGGTCTCCAGGGTGCACCACAAACACCTCACTCTTGCCTAAATTTAGTTTATAACCTGAAAAGGTCCCAAACTCAGCTAGCAGCTCCATCACCCCCGGCATCCCTCCCACCGGGTCCGCCACATACAGTAACAGGTCATCGGCATACAACGACGCCCTATGTTCCTCCCCACCTCGCACCAAACCTCTCCACCTCTCTGAATCCCTCATCGCCAGCGGCTCGATTGCCAATGCAAACAAGGGGGACAGGGGGCAACCCTGCCTGGTCCCTCGGTAAAGCCGGAAGTACTCCGACCTCCTCCCATTCGTGGCCACGCACGCCATCGGGGCCTCATATAGCAGCCTCACCCATCTAATAAATCCTTCACCAAATCCAAACCTCCCCAACACCTCCCATAAGTACCCCCACTCCACTCTATCGAAGGCCATCTCCACATCCAGCGCCACCACTATCTCTGCCTCCCCCTCAATCGCCGGCATCATTATGACATTCAACAATCTCCCTTCCAGATGGAACTTATAAGGCAAAGGCCAGGCTTGTGGCAAGGGGATTTGAAGAAAACTTAGATCAGGATTTAAGAGTAGCTTCACCTCCGGCAGGAAAGGTTATTTTCAAGATATTCTTGGCTCTATTAGCCACAAAGGCATGGGAATGCAAATCTATAGATCTAAAAGCTGCCTTTTTGCAGGGGCATCAGCTTTAGAGAGACATTTTTCTCCGTCCTCCTAAAGAGGCAGCTAACACAGAAGAGGTACTCTGGAAGTTGAACAAATGTGTCTATGGATTAAATGATGCGTCCAGGGTCTGGTATTTTTCGGTAAGGTCAGTTTTGTTAAAGTTAGGCTGTTGCCAGTTGAAAGCAGATCCGGCAATGTTTTACTGGCACCACAAGGGAAATCTTTCTGGCATCTTTATGATGTATGTCGATTGATTTTTTGTGCGGTGGGACTCGTGATTTCGAAGCTATTGTAATCTCTGGGGTGAGGAAAGAATTCAGGGTTGGAAGTCAGGCTTCTGGTGCATTTAAATATATTGGACTGGAAATCGGACAGACTAAGTTAGGGGCAACTTTTTGCCATAGGTGAAAAGTCCTGTAACGGCCTCCCCGAACAGGTGCTGGAATATGGCGACTAGGGGCTTTTCACAGTAACTTTATTGAACCCTACTTGTGAAAATAAGCTATTATTATTATTATTATTATTATTTACATCAACAATCTTATTTGGAGAGCATCAGCCCAATAGCAATTAGCAGTAGTCGGGTTTCATAAAAGGGCGCAATGGTTTCAAAGATGGAAAAAGTGCAACTGCGAAGTTTAATTGGGCAACTGAATTGGTTAGGTAGACAGACTAGACCAGACGTTAGTTTTGATGTCTCACAGTTGAGTACAAAAATGAATGATCCTAAAGTGGAAGACATAATAAGAGCAAATAAAGCATTGGTCAAACTAAAAAGAAGTGAGTTTTGAGGTGCCCGGTTTTAGATGATCTTAGGCACTTGAAACTCATAGTTTATAGTGATGCGTCCTATGCAAATTTATGTGATGGGGTTTCAAGCCAGGAGGTTTTATAATTTTCCTTATGGGGAAAAATGGTAACTGTTGCCCTCTTGTGTGGGAAACAAAGAAAATAAGAAGAGTTGTGAAAAGCACATTGGCTGCTGAGACTTTAAGCCTTGTAGAGGCGGTGGATATGACCTTTTATATATCTCCGATATTGACACACGTTTTGGGATTAGGGGATTTGGGTAACATACCCAACATACCCATTGAGTGTAACATTGGCAATAAATCCCCGTGGGAAAAGTGCACTCTACAAAAAGTGTCAATGAGAAAAGGTTAAGGATAGACATCGCAAATTTGAAGCAAATGTTGGACAGAGGGAAGATAGCAAAAATTAAATGGGTTGACGGTAGCTATCAAATGTCCAACTGTTTAACGAAAAGAGGGGCTAGTTCACAGAAATGTTTGGATATTGTTAATGAAGGGTGCCTGTTTCTGTGACTTTTTTTTCCTTTCAAAAATAAAGAGGGGGGAAATTGCGTGTGTTTTTGAGTTTCGTCAAATTTTGTTTTCACCAAATTATTTTTTTCCTCCAAGGAAGGGGATACTGTTAAGGAATGGGTTAAGGAACATTCCAATTCAGATGTCTCATTGATCCAATAATTGGCACTGATAGGTAAAGAGGCTACAGGTGGCCTTGGGAGCATGTGATGTGATGATAGAGTTTGGCGCTGTGTGTGTTCAAGGGGAAAATATAGGTGTTTGAGAAAAGGAGCAGAGCTCTTGACTCTTTATTCAACAGCAGCCTGAGGCTAACATTGGGGAGTACAAAGAGGTTCTCGCTGTGAGGGGGCGTACAAAGAGTTTCTTGCTGTGATGGGGAGTGTGTAAAGAGCTTCTTGCTTTGATGGGGGTGGACACAGCTTTTCGCTGTGATGGGGGAGTGTACACAGAGCTCGATGTGTTGGGGGAGTGTACACAGAGATGGATGTGATGGGGGAGTGTACACAGAGATGGATGTGATGGGGGAGTGTACACAGAGCTTCTCGCTGTGATGGGGGGAGTACGCAGAGCTTGTCACTGTGATGGGGAGTACACAGAGCTTCTCGCTGTGATGGGGGAGTGTACACAGCTTCTCGCTGTGTTGGGGGAGGGTACGCAGAGCTTCTTGCTGTGATGGGGGAGTGTACGCCGAGCTTCTCGCTGTAATGGGGAGTGCACGCAGAGCTTCTCGCTGTGTTGGGGGAGTGTACACCGAGCTTCTCGCTGTGTTGGGGGAGTGTACGCCGAGCTTCTCGCTGTGTTGGGGGAGTGTACGCAGAGCTTCTCGCTGTGTTGGGGGAGTGTACACCGAGCTTCTCGCTGTGTTGGGGGAGTGTACGCAGAGCTTCTCGCTGTGATGGGGGAGTGTACGCAGTGCTTCTTGCTGTGATGGGGGAGTGTACGCAGAGCTTCTCGCTGTGTTGGGGGAGTGTACGCAGAGCTTCTCGCTGTGATGGGGGAGTGTACGCAGAGCTTCTCGCTGTGATGGGGGAGTGTACACCGAGCTTCTCGCTGTGATGGGGGAGTGTACACCGAGCTTCTCGCTGTGTTGGGGGAGTGTACACAGCTTCTCGCTATGATGGGGCAGTGTACGCAGTGCTTCTTGCTGTGATGGGGGAGTGTACGCAGTGCTTCTTGCTGTGATGGGGGAGTGTACGCAGAGCTTCTCGCTGTGATGGGGGAGTGTACACCGAGCTTCTCGCTGTGATGGGGGAGTGTACACCGAGCTTCTCGCTGTGATGGGGAGTGTACACAGAGCTTCTCACTGCGATGGGAGTGTACGCAGAGCTTCTTGCTGTGATGGGGGAGTGTACACCAAACTTCTCGCTGTGTTGGGGGAGTGTACGCAGAGCTTCTCGCTGTGATGGGGAGTGTACACAGCTACTTGCTGTGTTGGGGGAGTGTACGCAGTGCTTCTCACTATGATGGGGAGTGTACGCAGAGCTTCTCGCTGTGTTGGGGGAGTGTACGCAGAGCTTCTCGCTGTGATGGGGGAGTGTACACAGCTACTTGCTGTGTTGGGGGAGTGTACGCAGAGCTTCTCGCTGTGATGGGGGAGTGTACGCAGTGCTTCTTGCTGTGATGGGGGAGTGTACACCGAGCTTCTCGCTGTGTTGGGGGAGTGTACACAGCTTCTCGCTATGATGGGGCAGTGTACGCAGTGCTTCTTGCTGTGATGATGTGGAGATGCCGGCGTTGGACTGGGGTGAGCACAGTAAGAAGTCTTACAACACCAGGTTAAAGTCCAACAGGTTTGTTTCAAACACGAGCTTTCGGAGCACGGCTCCTTCTTCAGGTGAATGGAAAGGCTTGCCTTTCCATTCACCTGAAGAAGGAGCCGTGCTCCGAAAGCTCGTGTTTGAAACAAACCTGTTGGACTTTAACCTGGTGTTGTAAGACCTCTTGCTGTGATGGGGGAGTGTACGCAGTGCTTCTTGCTGTGATGGGGGAGTGTACGCAGAGCTTCTCGCTGTGATGGGGGAGTGTACACCGAGCTTCTCGCTGTGATGGGGGAGTGTACACCGAGCTTCTCGCTGTGATGGGGAGTGTACACAGAGCTTCTCACTGCGATGGGAGTGTACGCAGAGCTTCTTGCTGTGATGGGGGAGTGTACACCAAACTTCTCGCTGTGTTGGGGGAGTGTACGCAGAGCTTCTCGCTGTGATGGGGAGTGTACACAGCTACTTGCTGTGTTGGGGGAGTGTACGCAGTGCTTCTCACTATGATGGGGAGTGTACGCAGAGCTTCTCGCTGTGTTGGGGGAGTGTACACAGAGCTCGCTGTGATGGGGGAGTGTACACAGCTACTTGCTGTGTTGGGGGAGTGTACGCAGAGCTTCTCGCTGTGATGGGGGAGTGTACACAGCTTCTCGCTGTGTTGGGGGAGTGTACGCAGAGCTTCTCGCTGTGATGGGGGAGTGTACACAGCTTCTCGCTGTGTTGGGGGAGTACGCAGAGCTTCTCGCTGTGATGGGGGGAGTACGCAGAGCTTCTCGCTGTGATGGGGGGAGTACGCAGAGCTTCTCGCTGTGATGGGGGAGTGTACACAGCTACTTGCTGTGTTGGGGGAGTGTACGCAGTGCTTCTCGCTGTGATGGGGGAGTGTACACAGCTACTTGCTGTGTTGGGGGAGTGTACGCAGAGCTTCTCGCTGTGATGGGGGAGTGTACGCAGTGCTTCTTGCTGTGAAGGGGGAGTGTACACCGAGCTTCTCGCTGTGTTGGGGGCATGTACACCGAGCTTCTCGCTGTGATGGGGGTGTGTACGCAGAGCTTCTCGCTGTGATGGGGGAGTGTACGCAGTGCTTCTCGCTGTGATGGGGGAGTGTACGCAGTGCTTCTTGCTGTGATGGGGGAGTGTACACCGAGCTTCTCGCTGTGATGGGGGAGTGTACACCGAGCTTCTCGCTGTGTTGGGGGAGTGTACACAGCTTCTCACTGTGATGGGGGAGTGTACACAGCTTCTCACTGTGATGGGGGAGTGTACACAGAGCTTCTCACTGCGATGGGAGTGTACGCAGAGCTTCTTGCTGTGATGGGGGAGTGTACACCAAACTTCTCGCTGTGATGGGGGAGTGTACGCAGTGCTTCTCGCTGTAATGGGGAGTGTACGCAGAGCTTCTCACTGTGTTGGGGGAGTGTACGCAGAGCTTCTCGCTGTGTTGGGGGAGTGTACACAGAGCTTCTCGCTGTGATGGGGGAGTGTACGCAGTGCTTCTCGCTGTGATGGGGGTGTGTACGCAGAGCTTCTCACTGTGTTGGGGGAGTGTACGCAGAGCTTCTCGCTGTGTTGGGGGAGTGTACACAGAGCTTCTCGCTGTGATGGGGAGTGTACGCATAGCCTCTTGCTGTGTTGGGGGAGTGTACGCAGAGCTTCTCGCTGTGTTGGGGGAGTGTACGCAGAGCTTCTCGCTGTGATGGGGGAGTGGACGCAGAGCTTCTCGCTGTGATGGGGGAGTGTACACAGTGCTTCTTGCTGTAATGGGGAGTGTACACCGAGCTTCTCGCTGTGATGGGGAGTGTACGCAGCTTCTCGCTATGATGGGGGAGTGTACGCAGTGCTTCTTTCTGTGATGGGGAGTGTACGCAGTGCTTCTTGCTGTGATGGGGGAGTGTACACCGAGCTTCTCGCTGTGTTGGGGGAGTGTACACCGAGGTTCTCGCTGTGTTGGGGGAGTGTGCACAGCTTCTCACTGTGATGGGGGAGTGTACACAGAGCTTCTCACTGCGATGGGAGTGTACGCAGAGCTTCTTGCTGTGATGGGGGAGTGTACACCAAACTTCTCGCTGTGATGGGGGAGTGTACGCAGTGCTTCTCGCTGTGATGGGGGAGTGTACGCAGTGCTTCTTGCTGTGATGGGGAGTGTACGCAGTGCTTCTCGCTGTGTTGGGGGAGTGTACACCGAGCTTCTTTCTGTGATGGGGAGTGTACGCATAGCTTCTCGCTGTGATGGGAGAGTGTACGCAGAGCTTCTCGCTGTGTTGGGGGAGTGTACGCAGAGCTTCTCGCTGTGATGGGGGAGTGTACGCAGTGCTTCTTGCTGTGATGGGGGAGTGTACGCAGT
Organism: Scyliorhinus canicula; assembly: GCF_902713615.1. Taxonomy (NCBI): domain Eukaryota; kingdom Metazoa; phylum Chordata; class Chondrichthyes; order Carcharhiniformes; family Scyliorhinidae; genus Scyliorhinus; species Scyliorhinus canicula. The sequence goes on from NC_052162.1 coordinate 800,927, forward strand.
GCTTCTCGCTGTGTTGGGGGAGTGTACACCGAGCTTCTTTCTGTGATGGGGAGTGTACGCATAGCCTCTCGCTGTGATGGGAGAGTGTACGCAGAGCTTCTCGCTGTGTTGGGGGAGTGTACGCAGTGCTTCTTGCTGTGATGGGGGAGTGTACACAGAGCTTCTCGCTGTGATGGGAGTGTACACAAAGCCTCTTTCTGTTTGATGGGGGTAAAAGCTGTTGCTTACTGAGCATAACTGAGTGCATTTTGCCTCTGAATGAGCCCTTTCTGAAATGATGCAATATAAACTTCCAGGCACTTTCAAAAACTGCAGGACTCATGCAAAATCTATATGTGTTATAGTTATAAAATAATACATTTCTAGTCAATGGCAATCTCCAGGATGTCGCCAGTGGGGGATTCAACAGTAAAAATGCAGTTGAATATCATAAAGAAATAGTTATAATCTTTCTTGTTAATTCTGGTCATTGCCTGGCACTTGTGTGGTGCAAATCTTTGATCATTGTATTTGTCTTTCAGCCATTGAAAAAAGCCCTGCGGATGATGGGAGCTCCCAGTTTAATCGGTGACAATAGTATTGATTGTGGACTCAGTTACAGTGTCATTTCTTACCTCAAGAAACTCAGCCAACAGGTAATAAACAAACCAAGCTCCATATCCTCTGTTGCCATGGCTCTCATCTGGTATTGCACTGAACGCCCCTAACTTATTGGATTTGTGAATGATCTCTGCTAGAATCTTATTATTGAGGGTGTGGTAATAGGGCACTTAAGATGGTTGTGGTGGAACTAACAAGCAACACATACGTAGCATATTTGGATTTTCAAAATCATTTGGTAAGCTATTGCCCAAGAGGTTTTGGCATAAAATTAAAACTTCTTATAATAATCTCTTGTGGGATTGGGGGTAAGTAATAACCATTGAATAAAAGGAGTTAATGGACAGAAAGAAAAAGAGCAGGAATAAACGGCATTTCCAGCTTGGCTGACTAACTAATGAGGTGCTGCAAGAAGTTGTGCTGCAGCTACTTAGAATCACAAGGAAACATAAATGAGGAAACTGTAACGTGTAAGTTTGCTGATGCTATACTTTGGTAGGAAAAATAAACAAGCTGAATATTTTTGAATGGTGAGTGTTTGCATTCGAAGGAACCTGCGGAAGGAGTACCAAAAACTGTAGTTGTAGTAGGGTACAGTTAGGGGGATAGATACTCTTCTCTTCAGCCAAGAATGAGAGCCTTGAAGGCTGTGTTGCTTGCCCATTGCTAGGATTAAGGACATCTCAGGGCTGGAAAGGAATTTAAGGACTAAATTAAAACAGCAGAACTGCAAAGATGGTAATTTACTGATTATTACCCGCGTTCACGAGCAAATTGGCATTGGGTAAATAAGATTAGAGAATTTAATACATGTCACAAAGATTGGTGTGGGGGAAATGCTTTTGATTCATGGGGCACAGGCACCAGTACTGGGGAAAGTGGGAGCTGTGCTGTTGGGATAGTCTTCACCTGAACCGTGCTGGGACTTGTGTACTTGGAATAGTGTAACTAGAGCTATAGAGGGGTCTTTAAATTCAATATTGGAAGAAGGATCATTTGGAGGGAGCTTTGGAGAGCTAAAGAGAAAGGACAAGGCGAGAGTTTACAGAAGAGCAGGCGGAGGCCTTTTGGCCCTTCAAGCCTGCTCCGCCATTCATGGCTGATCATCCAACTCAATAGCCTTTGATCCCATTCTCCCCAAGTGCTATATCCAGCCACCTCTTGAATATATTCAAAGTTTCGGCATCTACTACTTCCTGTGGTAATGAATTCCACAGACTCACCACTCTTTGTGTGAAGAAACATCTCTTTTATCTCTATCCGAAATGGTTTCCCCTGAATCCTCAGATTGTGACCCCTGGTTCTGGACACACCCATCATTGGTAACATCTTCCCGGCATCTACCCTGTCTAGTCCTGTTAGAATTTTATAAGTCTCTATGAAATCCCCCCATATTCTTCTGAACTCCAGCGAGAACAATCCCAACCTTGTCAATCTCTCCTCATATGACAGTCCCGCCATCCCAGGAATCAGTCTGGTAAACCTCTGCTGCACTCCCTCGAGAGCAAGAACATCCTTCCTCAGAGAAGGAGACCAAAACTGCGCACAATACTCCAGGTGTGGCCTCACCAAGGCCCTGTATAATTGCAGCAACACATCCCTGCTTCTATACTCGAAACCTCTCGTAATGAAGGCCAACATACCATTAGCCTTCTTTACCACCTGCTACACCTGCATGCTGTTGCTCGTTTTACTGGAGTGTGATTAACACGCCTCCGTTTAAAGGCCGTGTGCTTAACACTACTATGGCTCTGTATGTGTAATTATGCTCGGAGTCGCCAGGTGCCATATTGAGACACCGTCACAAGTATATCAAGGTCAGGTTCAAAGTAATAAATCCGTACACCGATTAGTAAGTCCAAACGATTGGTGTTTATTATAACAAATATAATAAATACACATGCATACGCTAAAGAGACTAACTTACTTCTAATACTAAACAACTAAATACTTATCTAGACAGGAACAGGCAAGGTCAGGGGACAAGGCCTTCGTCCCGTTCTTGGTCTGTAACTTTCTGATTCGCAAAGTTGTCAAGATCTAGCAAGGTCTGGATCACGTAGCGATCGTTGTGTTGGCACTTACAGTTCGATGGCTGATGCTCAACGGCCGGTGATGAAAACTGGAGTCAGGATGCGATGTAACAGGTCTGGGCCGGAGCTAAAAACAGACCGAACCATGTGCGGAACCTACTCTTATAGGTCCTAGAAGTCCGTGCCCCTTGGGGCGGGTTCTTTCACCTGCCAGGTATCGATTGGGTCTTTCCCAATCGATATATTTCAAACTCTCCAATCTGAGGGTCGTTCCTCGATGGGTGGGGCGGTCCCTACGGCTCTTTGTGTTGGTTGCTTTGGCGCCATTCTGTCTGGGTGTCTATGGAGAAGTATCCATTGATACTTAAATGTTTCCATTGTGCGGGGTCTGGATCTGGATCACCTCATTACTATGCAGATCTGTTTCCCATTTGCACCTTTGGCTGAAACTCTGCACCTGGCCAGAAACTGGTTTCTGTACGTGCAGAATGCAAAACAGTCTTCTGCAAGCTGCTTGTTCTCACTATGACTGTTTCTCCCTGCAGTCTTAGCAGTTCTCCATGTTGTAGCCCAGTGTCCATCTTAGATGGCTACAATGCTTACCTTCAGCGAATGGTGCACAAGGACACCCATGTCCCACTCTCTTCTCCCAATTTACAACCATTCAGATAGTAATCTGCCTTCCTGTTTTTCTTCCAAAATGAATAACCTCACACTGCATCTGCCATTGGTTTGCCCACTCGCCCAACCTGTCCAGATCTTGCTGTAGGATCCCTGCATCCTCGTCACAATTCACCCTCCCACCCAACTTGGTATCATCTGCAAACTTTGCAATGTTACATTTTGTTCCCTCATCTAAATCACATTTTGTGATTAGCTGGGGTCCCAGCACCGATCCCTGTGGTACCCCACTAGTTACTGCCAGCCAATTTGAAAAGGACCCATTAATCCCTACTCTATGTTTCCTCTCTGCCAACCAGTTTCTATCCACCTCAATACATTTCCCACAATCCTATACGCTTTAATTTTGCACAACAATCTCTTATGCGGAACTTTGTCAAACGCCTTCTGTAAGTCCAAATATACCACATCGACTGGCTCCCCCTTGTCGACTGTACTGGTTACCTCTTCAAAGAAGAGGGCAGCAAAATAGGTAATACATGCAGCCGGCAGGAACAGAGTGTAAAAATCCGGAATGAGTACCATGAAAACCCTTGTCTATTGTTGCAAAAATCCATCTGGGTCACTAATGTCCTTTAGGGAAGGAAACCTGCTGTCTTTACCTGTTCTGACCTACATGTGACTCAGGACCCACAGCAATGTGGTTGGCTCTTAACTGCCCCCTCCAGGGTAATTAGGGATGGGCAATAAATGCTGGCATAGCCTGCGACACCCATGTCCCATGAACGAATAAAAAATATATAAGCGTGCAGTAGCAAAAGTTCAGAATAGGGCAATAGGTAAAAAGACAGAATTAAAGAATTGTTTATCTGAATGCTCACAGCTTTCGTAAAAAGATGGGTGAATTGATAGCACAAATAGAAATATCTGAGAATGATGTAAGAGTCATGGGCCCAGATGTTGGTAGCACAGTGGGTAGCACTGATGCTTCACAGCGCCAGGGTCCCAGGTTCGATTCCTGGCTTGGGTCACTTTGTGTGGGGTCTGCACGTTCTCCCTGTGTCTGCATGGCTTTCCTTTGGGTGCTCCGATTTCCTCCAAGTGCTGGTTTAGCACAGTGGGCTAGACAGCTGGTTTGTGATGCAGAACAAGGCCAGCAGCGCGGGTTCAATTCCCGTACCAGCTTACCTAAAAAGGCGCCTGAATGTGGCGACTAGGGGCTTCTCACGTAACTTCATACTTGTGACAATAAAACATTATTATGGGCTGATTTAGCACAGTGAGCTAAACAGCTGGCTTGTAATGCAGAATAATGCCAGCAGCGCGGGTTCAATTCCCGGACCAGCCTGCACGAACAGGTGCCGGGCTGTGGCGACTAAGTGCTTTTCACAGTAGCTTCATTGAAGCTTACTTGTCACAATGTTGTTATTATTGTTATTATATTCGTCCACTGGGTGGCATTGAAGAGTCAAGATTTCCCAGCTTGGCGATCCCAACTTTTCAAAATGGCATCCCACAGGTTGGATTTTCAGTGGGGGGATGTTGGCAGGCTGAAATAACAGGCGGAGCAGACGACTCCAGAACAAGTGTGCAGGCTGATGGGTGTGGATGAGGGTTGGGTGCCAGACCTGCCTCAGCACTATGTTTAAAGTAAGAAAACACAAACATCCCTTCAACCCTGACTTCTGCCACACATTTCTTATGCCCCATTTTTGCCAGCCTATGCCAATTGATAATCATTGCCCCTCATACCTTCTATGTCAGTCCATGATCACCTACCTAGCCCCATGCCATCATAGCCCCCTTCATATCAACTTACCTAGTATCCTTACCTAGTATCCTTTGACACTTTCTGCTTAGCTACTGTTCCAATGAGTTTGTGCAAAACACAGAAACATAGAAAATAAAAGCAGGAGGAGGCCATTCGCCCTTCCAGCCTGCTCCGTAATTCATTATGGTCATGGCTGATCATCAAGGTCAATACCCTGATCCTGCCTCCATCACCTCCCCACCCCACCTCACCCCACCCCAATATCCCTTGATCCCTTTAGCCCAGGCATTGGCAAACCCGGGGGCGCGACCCGTGGGTGGGTTGCAGGTGGGTGTCCGGAGGGTCGCGGCGCTCCCGATTGCGCAACAGCCGCAGCAGCCGGCTTTTAATAATGCCGAGTGCGAGCGGCCTTCAAAATGGCCAGGAACAGATAAGAAAAATTTGGCCAAGGCCAGCACATCTTTCCTGACATCCGAGGCCCAAAACTGCTCACAGTACTCCAAATGGGGTCTGACCAGAGCCTATACAGCCTCAGAAGTACATCCCTGATCTTGTATTCCAGCCCTCTCGACATGAATGCTAATATTGCATTTGCCTTCCTAACTGCCGACTGAACCAGCACATTAACCTTAAGAGAATCGTGAACAAGGACTCCCAGGTCCCTTTGTGCTTCTGATTTCCTAAACATCTTCCCATTTAGAAAATAGTCTATCCCTCCATTTCTCCTTCCAAAATGCATAACCTCACACTTTTCCACATTGTATTCCATCTGGCACTTCATTGCCCACTCTCCTCGCCTGTCCAAGTCCTTCTGCAGCCCGCCAGCTTCCTCAATACTACCTGTCCCTCTACAGATCTTTGTATCATCTGCAAACTTAGCAACAGTCCCTTCAGTACCTTCTTCCAGATCATTAATGTATATTGTGAAAAGTTGTGGTCCCCTGAGGTACACCACTAGTCATCGGCTGCCATCCTGAAAGGGACCCCTTTATCCCCACTCTCTGCAGTAGGAAGGAACTTAAACGTGGAATTAGGAGGGCTAAAAGGGGCCATGAAATGTCTTTAGCAAACATCCCAAGAATCCCAAGGCTTTTTATGCATATATTAGGATCAAGAGGGTAGCAAGAGAAATAGTAGGAACACTCAAGGACAATGGAGGAAGGTTATGTGTGGAACCACAGGAAGTGGGTGAAATCCTGAATGAGTACTTTGTATCGGTATTCACTAGGGAGAAGGACATGACGGATGTTGAGGTCAGGGATAGGTGTGTGAACAACGCTCTTGAGAATATCAATATATCAAAATAAGGTAGACAAGTCCCCAGGGCCGGATGGGATCTATCCCAGGTTACTGCGGGAGGCAAGGGGAGAAATCGCTGGGGTCTTAACAGATATCTTCACATCCTCTTTGACCACAGGCGAGGTTCCAGAGGATTGGAGAATAGCCAATGTTCAAGCAAGGAAGCAGGGACAATCCAGCAAATTACAGAGCCTGACCTCAGTAGTGGGGAAGCTTTTGAAAAAAATACAGAAGAACAGGATATATGGACTTTTGGAGGAAAATGATTTTGTACGGGGAAGGTCATGTCTCACCTACTTGATTAAGTTTTTTGAAGAGGTGACAAAGAAAGTTGATGAGGGAAGGGCTGTGGATGTAGTTTATGTGGACTTTAGAAAGGCGTTTGACAAGGTCCCACATGACAGACTGGTACAAAAACTAAAATCACATGAGATTTGGGGTGGGCTGGCTAGATGGATACAGAACTGGCTTGGTTATAGAAGACAGAGAAAGCGGTGGAAGGGCGTTTTTCAGAATGGAGATCTGTAGCTAGTGGTGCTCCGCAGGGTTCAGTGCTGGGATATCTGTTGTATATATAAATGACCTGGAAGAAATTGTGGGTTGTCTGATTAGTAAGTTTGCAGATGACACAAAGATTCTGATAGTGCCGAGGATTGGCAGAGGATACAACAGATAGATAGATTGGAGACTTGGGCACAGAAATGGCAGATGGAATTTAATCCGGACAAATGCGAGATGATTCATTTTGGAGGATCAAATCTAGGTATGAATTATACTGTATATGGCAGAACCCTTCAGAACATTAACATACAGAGGGATCTGGGTGTGTAGGTCTACAGTTCCCTAAAAGTGGCAACTCCAGGTGATTAAGAAGGCATATGGCATGCTTGCCTTCATCAGCATTGGGTACAGGAGTTGGTAAATCATGTTGCAGCTGTATAAAACCTTAGTTAGGCTGCATTGAAGTTCTGGTCACCACATTATCAGAAAGACATGGAAGCTTTGGAGAGAGTGCAAAGAAGGTTCACCAGGATGTTGCCTCGTCTCGAGGATGTTGGCTATGAGGAGAGTTTGAGTAAGCTAAGATTGTTTTCACTGGAAAGATGGAGGCTGAGGGGAGACCTGATAGAGGTCTACAAAATTGAGAGGCATAGACGGGGTGGAAAGTCAGAAGCTTTTTCCAAGGGTGGAAGTGCCGATCAAGGGGGCACAGGTTCAAGGTGAGCGGGGGAAAGTTTAAGGGAGATGTGCGGGTTAAGTTTTTCACGCAGAGAGTGGTGGGTGCCTGGAACACGCTGCCAGAGGATGTGGTGGAAGCAGCACATTAGCAACATTTAAGAGGCATCTGGATGGGTAGATAATCAAGGATAGTTTAACGGCTGCAGAAAGGCAGTTCGAAGGGGATCTGCCTACTGAGGTAATATGGGCTGAAGCTAGAAATAGGAAAGGAGCGGTCACGTTGTTAGGAGTTTTCTATAGGCCCCCAAATAGTAATAGAGATGTGGAGGAAGAAATTGCAAAACAGATTATGGATAGGTGTGGAGGTCTCAGGGTAGTTGTCATGGGTGACTTTAACTTTCCAAATATTGATTGGAACCTCTATAGGTCGAACAGTTTGGATGGGGCAGTTTTTGTACCGTGTGTGCAGGAGGGTTTCCTGACACAATATGTGGATAGGCCGACAAGAGGGGGGGCCACATTGGATTTGGTACTGGGTAATGAACCAGGCCAAGTGTGAGATTTGTTTGTGGGAGAACACTTTGAAGAAATGTCTCCTCATCTCTGTCCAAAATGGTTTACCCTGAATCCTCAGACTGAACCCTGGTTCTGGACACACCCACCACTGGGAACATCTTCCCTGCATCTACCCTGTCTAGTCCCATTAGCATTTTATGAGTCTCTATGAGATCCCCCCTCATTCTTCTGAACTCCAGCGAGAACAATCCCAACCTAGTCGATCTCCTCTTATGACAGTCCCGCCATCCCAGGAATCAGTCTGGTAAACCTTCGCTGCACTCCCTCGAGAGCAAGAACATCCTGCTTCAGAAAAGGAGACCAAAACTGCACACAATATTCTAAGTGTGGCCTCACCATGGCCCTGTATAATTGTAGCAACACATCCCTGCTTCTATACTCAAAATCTCTCGCAATGAAGGGCAACATTTGGGTAGCAGGGTAGCATGGTGGTTAGCATAAATGCTTCACAGCTCCAGGGTCCCATGTTCGATTCCCGGCTGGGTCACTGTCTGTGTGGAGTCTGCACGTCCTCCCCCTGTGTGCGTGGGTTTCCTCCGGGTGCTCCGGTTTCCTCCCACAGTCCAAAGATGTGCGGGTTAGGTGGATTGACCATGCTAAATTGCCCGTAGTGTCCTAAAAAGTAAGGTTAAGGGGGGGGGGGGGTTGTTGGGTTACGGGTATAGGGTAGATACGTGGGTTTGGGTAGGGTGATCATTGCTCGGCACAACATTGAGGGCCGAAGGGCCTGTTCTGTGCTGTACTGTTCTATGTTCTATACCTTTGCCCCGCCTCCCAGCTACAGTATAAATCTGACCGCATTTCCAGCTCTCTCCAACTTTGACAAAGAGTCATCCAGACTGGAAACGCCAGCTCCCTTCTCTTTCCACAGAGGCTGTCAGACCTGCTGAGATTGTCCAGCATTTTCTGTTTTTGTTTCAGATTCTAGTATCCACAGAAGTTTACTTTCATATTAATAGAAAGCTGATTTGTGTTTCAGGCCAAAATAGAGTCAGACCGTATAATTGCATCCGTTGGGAAAAAGACCCCACAAGAGGTGGGAATCAAAGTTAAAAACCAATCCAGTGTTCTATCTCTGGCTCATCGCAGAGACTTCAAGCAACTGCTGCAAGGAATCACAGGAGAAGCCCCCCTCAGGCCTATGGAACTAAGCATGAAGGAGTTTGCTGGCTTTCAGATTGCAATCCTAAGCAAGGTGAATAATAGCTTTGAGTTAGTATACGTGGTTGAACAAAAAATGAAATGTTCTTTTTGCAGAGTATCAGGGGTTCCATTGCCTCGTTAATGAAGGGAACTTCTTTAAAATTGATGCTTCAATGAGATGTATCCATTATTGTCTATCCCTAATTGCCCTTGAACTGAATGGCTTGCTGGGTAACTTCAGAGGGCAGTAAAGTGTCGTAGTGGTATTGTCACTGGTCTGGTGATCCAGGGACTCGGGTTCCAATCCCACCATGGCACATGGTGGAAATTGAATCCAATAAGTATCTGGCATTAAACGTCCAATGATGACCATAAAAACCCATCTGGTTCACCACTATCCGCTAGGGAAGGAAAGCTCCAGCCCTCCCCTGGTCTGGCCGACATGTTACTCCAGATCCACAGCAATGTGGTTGACTCTTAAATTCCCTCTGAAATGGCTGAGTGAGACACTTGGATGTATCTGGGGCCGGTTTAGCACAGTGGGCTAAACAGCTGGCCTGTAATGCAGAACAATGCCAGCAGCGTGGGTTCAATTCCCATACCGGCCTCCCCGAACAGGCGCCGGAATGTGGCGACTAGGGGCTTTTCACAGTAATTTCATTGACGCCTACTTGTGACAATAAGCAATTATTATTATTATTATCAAAACCGTTACGAAATCTAAAAGGAAAGAAACCGAATGGACCACCCGGCATTGACCTAGGCACCAGAAACGACAAGTCATACCCAGCACTATCAATCCTGCATAAGTCCTCCTTACTAACATCTGGTGGCTTGTGCCAATATTTGGAGTGCTGTCTGACAGATTAACCAGGCCATACTATGGTCATCATAGTATCTTTACAGAATCATATCTTATGATAAGATCCCAGACACCACTATCACCATTCCTGGGTATGTCCTGGGGACCAGCAGGACAGGCCCAGCAGAGCTGGTGGCACAATGGGATACAGGCGGGAGGGAGTCCTCAATATCGTTTCAGGACCCCAAACATAGGCAAAGAAACCTCTTCCCTGATACCGGCCACCCTCAGCTGATGAATCAGTACTCCTCCATGTTGAACACCAATTGAAGGAGACACTGAGGGTGGAAAGGACTTAGGGTAGGGGACTTCAATGTCCATCACTTGATAGCTGTAGTACTGTCACAACAGGCTGAGTCCTCAAGGACATCGCTGCTAGACTAGGTCTGCCACAGGTGGTGAGGGAAACAACGAGAGAAAACCATAGTCAACCTCTTCCTCACCAAACTGCCTACTTCAGATGCATCTGTCCATAAGAGAACACCGCACAGTTCTTGTGAAGACAAAGTCCCATCTTCACATTGACTATACCCTTCATCGTGTTGTGTGGCACTACCACCGTGCTAAATGGGATAGATTAAGAACAGATCTATCAACTCCAGGCTGGGCATCCATGAGGCGCTGTAGGCCATCAGCAGCAGCAGAATTGTACTCGACCACAATCTGTAACCTCCATTCCCCCCATTACCACCCAGCCAGGGGATCAACCCTGATTCAATGAAGAGTGCAGAGAGCATGCCAGGAGCAACATCAGGCATACCGAACAATGAGGTGTCAACTTGGTGAAGTTACATAACAGGACTGCTTGCATGCCAAACTATATCAGCAACAAGCGATAGACAGAGCTAAGCGATCCCACAACCAACTGATCAGATCTAAGCACTGCAGTCCTGGCACGTCCAGTCACGGATAGTGGTGGACAATTAAACAACTCACTGGAGGAGGAGTTTCCATAAATATTCCCAATCTCAATGATGGAGGAGACCAGCACATCAGTGGAAAAGTGAGATAGTCGCAACAATCTTCAGCCAGAAGTGGCGAGTGGATAATCCATCTCGGTCTCCTCCAGCGGTCCCCAGAATCACACATGCCAGTCTTCAGCCAATTCGGTTCAGCCAATTCGGTTCACCCCTCTTGATATCAAGAAACGGCTGAAGGCACTGGATACTGCAAAAGCTATGGGCCCGGACAATATTCCTGAAGCCTTGTTCTCCAGAGTTCATCGCGCCCCTAGCAAAGCTCTTCCTGTACAGCTGCAACACTGGCATCTACCTGGCAATGTAGAAAATTGGCCGGACAAATCCAACCTGGCCAATTACCGCCCTATCAGTCTACTCTCCATCAGTCAAGTAATAGAAAGGGTCATTAACAGTGCTATCAAGCGGCACTTACTCAGCAATAATCTGTTCATGGACACTCAGTTTGGGTTCTGCCAGTGTCACTCACCTACCAAAGTAGATCGCCTACCGCTGCAACAGGTCCACAGCAGACGCCATCTCCATGGCCCTGCACTCTACCCTGGAACACCTAGATAACAAAGACACCTATGTCCGACTCCTATTTATCAACACCATCATTCCTATGAAACTCACCTCCAAACTCCGTGGCCTTGGCCTCGGCTCCTCCCTCTGCGACTGGATCCTGAGCTTTCTAACCCACAGGCCACAATCAGTAAGGATAGGCAACAACACCTCCTCCACAATCATCCTCAACACCGGTGCCCCACAAGGCTGTGTCCTCAGCCCCCTACTATGCTCCTTGTACACCTATGACTGTGAGGCCAAATTCCCCTCCAACTCGATTTTCAAATTTGCTCTTGACACCACAGTAGTTGGTCGGATTTCAAACAATGACGAGACAGAGTACAGGAATGAGATAGAGAATCTGGTGAACTGGTGCGACGACAATAATCTCTCCCTCAATGTCAACAAAACAAAGGATATTGTCATCGACTTCAGGAAGCGTAGTGGAGAACATGCCCCTGTCTACATCAATGGGAACGAAGTAGAAAGGGTCGAGAGCTTCAAGTTTTTAGGTGTCCAGATCACCAACAGCCTGTCCTGGTCCCCCCCATGCCGACACTATAGTTAGGAAAGCCCACCAACGACTACTTTCTCAGAAGGCTAAGGAAATTTGGCATGTCACCTACGACTCTCTCCAACTTCTACAGATGCACCATAGAAAGCATTCTTTCTGGTTGTATCACAGCTTGGTATGGATCCTGCTCTGCCCAAGACCGCAGGAAATTACAAAAGGTCGTGAATGTAGCCCAATCCATCACTCAAACCAGCCTCCCATCCATTGACTCTGTCTACAATTCCCGCTGCCTCAGAAAGGCAGCCAGCATAATTAAGGACCCCACGCACCCCAGACATACTCTCTTCCACCTTCGTCCGTCAGGAAAAAGATACCAAAGTTTGAGGTCACGTACCAACCGACTCAGGAACAGCTTCTTCCCTACTGCCATCAGACTTTTGAATGGACCTACCTCGTATTAAGTTGATCTTTTCTCTACACCTTGCTATAACTGTAACATTATATTCTGCAGTCTCTCCTTCCTTCCCTATGTACGGTATGCATTATCTGTACAGCATGCAAGAAACAATACTTTTCACTGTATACTAATACGTGTGACAATAAATTAAATCAAATCAGAGGATAACCTCCCATTTATCCACATTATACTGCATCTGCCATGCGTGTACCCACTCACTCAGCCTGTCCAAATCCCACTGAAGCATCTCTGCATCCTCCTCACAGCTCACACTCCCACCCGACTTTGCAAATTTGGTGATGATACGTTTAGTTCATTCGTCCAAATCATTAATATATAATATAAACATTTGGGGTCCGAGCACAGGTCCCTGCGGTACCCCACCAGTCACTGCATGACAATTGGAAAAGGGCCCATTTATTCCAACTTTTTGCTTCCTGTTTGCTAACCGGCTTTCTATCCATCTCAAGACACTACCCACAATCCCATGCGCTTTAATTTTGCATAGTAAGCTGCTGTGAGACCTTGTCGAAAACCTTCTGAAAGTCTAAATAAATCACATCCACCGGTTCTCTCTGGTCAACTCTACTAGTTATATCTTCAAAGAATTCCAGATTTGTCAAGCATGAATTTCCTTTTGTAAATCCATGCTGACTTTGTCTGATTACACCCCTGCTTTCCAAATGCTGTGCCATGAAATCCTTGATAATTGACTCCAGCAACTTCCCTACTACCAACATTAGCTTCACTGGTCTACACGTCCCCGTTTTCTCGCTGCCTCCCTTTTTGAATAGCGGGTTACATTAGCTACCCTCCAATCTATAGGAACCATTCCAAGAATTTTGGAAATGACGACATGGATCCACTATTTCTAGAGCCACTTCCTTAAGCACTCTGGGATGTAGATTATCCGGCCCTGGAGATTTATCCGCCTTCAATCCCATTAATTTCCCCAAAACCATTTCTCTACTAATACTGATTTCCACTCCTACGCAGGTGGAAGATGTCCACATGTAAATGTAGAATTTGTAGACAATATCCAGGCTTGGGCTGACAAGTGACAAAGTAACATTTGTGCCACACAAATGCCAGGCAATGACCATCTCCAATAAGATAGAATCAAGCAATCGTCCCATGCCATTTAATGGCATTACCATCGCTGAATTCCCCACTACATTCTTTCTGGGGGTTATCATTGACCTGAAACTGAACTGGACTAGCCAAATTAATACTGTGGCTACAAAAGTAGGTTAGAGGCTGGGAATCCTGTGTCACGCAACTCACCTCCTGATACCATGAAGCCTATCTATCATCTACAAGGTACAAGTCAGGAGTGTGATGGAATACTCCCCACTTGCCTGGATGAGTGCAGCTCCAACAACACTCAAGAAGCCCGACACCATCCAGAGCAAAGCAGCGCACTTAATTAGCATCCCTTCATCAAAAATTCACTCCCTCCACCACCAACAAACAGTGGCAGCCGTGTGTACCATCTACAAGATGCACTGCAGTAACTCACTAAGGTTCCTTAGACAGCACCTTCCAAACCCACGATCACTACCATCTAAAAGGACAAGAGCAGCAGATACCTGGGAACCCCACCACCTGGAGGTTCCCCTCCAAGTCACTCACCATCCTGACTTGGAAATATATCAACGTTCCTTCACTGCCGCTGGGGCAACACCCTGGAATAATTCCCTCCCTAACAACACTATGCATGTACCTACACCTCAGGGACTGCTGCGATTCAAGAAAGTAGCTCATCACCATCTTCTCAGGGGAAATTAGGGATGGGCAACAAATGCTGGTCTAACCAGCGACGCATACAGCCCGTAAAAATGTGTTTTTAAAATCATTGGTGTGAATATGGAGGCCCCAGATGAGGACAGCAAGTTTCCTTCCTGAAAGTGAATGAGTGAACCAGATGGATTTTTAAGACAGTTGATGTTCGCATCAGGGTCATAATTACTGAGACTAGTTTTCGATTGCAGACTGATTTGATTGATTAATTTAATTTAAAAACACCAACTGCGGTTGTGGCATTTGAACCCATGGCCACTGAGCATGGCCTGAGCCTCCGGATTCCCTGTCCAATCACATGGCCTGAGCCTCCGGATTCCCTGTCCAATCACATGGCCTGAGCCTCCGGATTCCCTGTCCAATCACATGGCCTGAGCCTCCGGATTCCCTGTCCAATCACATGGCCTGAGCCTCCGGATTCCCTGTCCAATCACATGGCCTGAGCCTCCGGATTCCCTGTCCAATCACATGGCCTGAGCCTCCAGATTCCCTGTCCAATCACATGGCCTGAGCTTCCGGATTCCCTGTCCAATCACATGGCCTGAGCCTCCGATTCCCTGTCCAATCACATGGCCACTGAGTCTCCGGATTCCCTGTCCAATCACATGGCCTGAGCCTCCGGATTCCCTGTCCAATCACATGGCCTGAGCCTCCGGATTCCCTGTCCAATCACATGGCCTGAGCCTCCGGATTCCCTGTCCAATCACATGGCCACTGTGCCACCATCTCCCCTAGTATTTTGATTGAAATTGTATTTGGATTTAAAAATGGCCTTATCTTCAAAACTAGGATGTGAAGCCTCAGACTTACAGGAATGCCTACGATATTCCTCGCCGGAGCCTGCTAGACCAGCTAACTAGAATGAGATCAAATCTGCTTAAAAGAACCCAGAAACTGATCCGTGGACAAGATGAAGGTAAGGAGCATGAAAGTGAGCCACCATTAAAACTGCAAAATAGCTGAAATATTCCGTTTAACAACTCAGTTAGTGGCAGAGGAGTCTTATGATATTGCTGGTTCTGCTGGTGACAGGAAAAAGAGAACATATTTGTGTCTCATCCTGTGGGGGAGGGTATCTCTGGTCACACTTGGATAAGCAGTTTGACAGCATAGAGACCATGAAGAGGGCAAGCAAAGTGGTGAAGGGGTAGGTTTGGGTGGTGTTAGAGTTTCTGTGGGAGCTGACTCAATGTTTTGGGTGATGACGCTAAGGGTTGAGGAGGAAAGACAATGGTGGATGCCTCTCGGGTAAAATAAACTTGCTGGAGATAATTTGGTTATGATCAAGTTGTTAAAGTCAGAAGGAGGGAAGGGAAACAAGTGGGACAGTAGAGGAGAACAAAGGAGAAAGAAAAGTACAGCACAGGATCAGGCCCTTCGGCCCTTTAAGCCTGTGCTGACCATGCTGCCCGTCTAAACTAAAATCTTCTACACTTCCTGGGTCCGTATCCCTCTATTCCCATCCTATTCATGTATTTGTCAAGATACCCCTTAAACGTCACTATCGTCCCTGCTTCCACCACCACCTCCGGCAGCGAGTTCCAGGCACCCACTACCCTCTGTGTAAAAAAACCTGCCTCGTACATCTCCTCTAAACCTTGCCCCTTGGAACTTAAACCTATGCCCCCTCGTAATTGACCCCTCTACCCTGGGCAAAAGCCTCTGACTATCCACTCTGTCTATGCCCCTCATAATTTTGTAGACCTCTATCAGGTCACCCCTCAACCTCCTTCGTTCCAGTGAGAACGGTCTGGGCACATTATACAATCTGACGTTCTTCTTTATGAAACATTTTCCAACCGTTATTGGTTATGGAACAATTGGTTTTGTTCTTCTCCAGCTGCTGTGTTTAAAAGAACATTCATTTCTGTCCTGGCTAGAACTCTACAAGTCCCAACATTCTTAGAAATTTAAGTGCACTCCTCACCCATTTTGTGTTCCACAAACCCCACACGTTGCACTAAGAATAACTCAGCGCGAGTGCTGACATTCACAGCGAATGTCATTGGGGATTCTCCTGATCAGCTGGTGTAACCGAGGTTCTGCTGCTAAGTCAGCTGATTGGATAGCCTCCCCGGAGGAGCTTCACCCCACTGTATGTTTTGTTTAACTGGGGAATAAATTGGAATATGTTACTTGGCATAATGCTGCTTTTCTGATAAAATGCCCAGGTCCCGAGAGTGAATGAATGAATATAATCAGGGTGTTATTCTTTCTGCGGTGTAGGAATTGAATGTTAATCAGTACAACAAACAGACATGTATTCATAATTTTGTTACTGTGCTTTTCCGAATCTACAAGCAGCTAATACCAGCTTTCATTTCATTGCAGATTATCTACACAGCATTCCTGTGGCACAGATGGGCAACTATCAAGAATACCTGAAACTTTTGCCTTCTCCTCTTCGTGAGATTGACCCAGACCAACCCAAACGGCTCCATACGTTTGGCAATCCATTCAAACAGGACAAGAAGGTAGGCAACCACAGCAATGTGGGCGACAGGTTATTCTGCAAGTTTGCATGAGTTTTTGTTACTGTGAGATGGTGCAAGTTTTGAAGATCACATGAGAGACGAGCTTGAAGGTGCATAATTGGATTTGAAACTAAGTGCTGGGATCCCTTACTGAGTGTTTAAGGCTGAACAAACTAGCTGATGAATAACGTTGATCATGGATCTACTGCGGTGCAGCCTGCAGGACACGTGTGTTGCTACCAAATATAAGCTGTGGCATGTTGTTCTTCTATCTGCAATCACTTGCACTGCACACACAGCATGTCCACGGAACCCGAGCAAGAGTTAGACGCGGTAACCAAGCGTACAGCCATAGAAGTAAGCTGTTAATATTGGGGACTGAGTGGAGTGAAAATTCCTGAGCGTGGGGACTCGAGGCTCAGCCATGGATAGTGGAACAATGGGACAAATGGAGTTGGGAGGGTGGTGGGGAATGTACAGGGCAGAGGGTGTAAATGAAACTTCAGGCTGAGATGTTTCAATTTTACACTTCAAATAAATGAACTCCATTCTGCCACACATTAGACTGTAACTTGTGCTCCAGGGTGTGGTTTTGTGTGGTATCCTAAAGATGTGCAGGGGACCCAAGGCCATTCTGATTACCCAGCTGCTGCCCTGCCCACAAATGCTACCTATTGGCCGTGTACGCTTGTCGTCTTCCTGGCCTGTTAAAGACCTTTAATCTGAGTTGGACCCTTCCTTCAGCTGCTTCACAGCAACGAGTGCATGGCCTCCTTACATCTGACAGAGCTGTCCTTCAATGCTAGGCCCCAGCAATGTGCTGCATTGCCTGGATCATGCTCGGTGTTCACCTATTGTTAGCTCGGCTGCCTTTTCAGAATGCGATCAATACAATTTGTCACTCTGTTAAACACCTGCAAAATAACATGTTACAGCAGAATGAAACCAGGCTGACCAGTTTTTGTTTCCTCATGAGGATTTCATCAACTTTAACAACAGTTTATCACTTCATTTGTGTGTTTTGTTTGCTTTAACAATCAGGGAATGATGATCGATGAGGCTGATGAGTTTGTGGCAGGGCCACAGAACAAGTTCAAACGACCTGGAGAATCCAACACGCCTGCATCGCTGAAGAGAAGGCGGAGCATGTCACCGTTGCTGCGGCGACCTCCAACTCCACCTATTATCAATCACATCGGAGGAAAGGGACCTCCTTCAAGTCCAGGAGCCCCACCCCAACCAAGCCCTGTAAAACCTGTCACAGTGCATAAAGGTAAATCCACACACATCACTGCAGCACTTGGGTAGGCTGTGGTATCTTTGAACCTGGTAGAGGTTTGCCAGTCTGACTGAAACTAGTAACAATAAACATTGCAGAATGAAGGCAATCGGTGTTTGCGTCCCTGAAATTGTCACACTTGCCAATTGGTTGGAAATTGGAAGGGTCACCCACGTTCTTGTGTTGGAAAGGAGCCACTTTCAAAACAAAAGGTTTTAAGATGAGGAAGAATTTCTTCTGTGACGGTGCTAGACTTTGGCATTCTACACTCCAGACAGCAATAGAGGCTGGGTTATTCATGTGTCCAAGACTGAGTTAGGCTTTTGATCAACAAGGGTTATGGGGCAGGAAAATTGAGTTACGGCCACAGTCATGATTGCCAAATGGCCTATTCCTGCTCTTGTTTCTTATATTCTTAAGTTAGGCATAATTTCATTCTCAAATGATTTTCCAAGTCTAAAATGAATGTGCAAAGATCCAGAAACTATAGCATTGTGCAAAGATCCAGAAACTATAGCATTGTGCAAAGATCCAGAAACTATAGCATTGTGCAAAGATCCAGAAACTATAGCATTGTGCAAAGATCCAGAAACTATAGCATTGTGCAAAGATCCAGAAACTATAGCATTGTGCAAAGATCCAGAAACTATAGCATTGTGCAAAGATCTAGAAACTATAGCATTGTGCAAAGATCCAGAAACTATAGCATTGTGCAAAGATCCAGAAACTATAGCATTGTGCAAAGATGTAGAAACTATAGCAATGTGCAAAGATCTAGAAACTAGCAATGTGCAAAGATCTAGAAACTATAGCAATGTGCAAAGATCCAGAAACTATAGCATTGTGCAAAGATCTAGAAACTATAGCATTGTGCAAAGATCTAGAAACTATAGCATTGTGCAAAGATCTAGAAACTAGCATTGTGCAAAGATCTAGAAACTATAGCATTGTGCAAAGATCCAGAAACTATAGCATTGTGCAAAGATCTAGTAACTATAGCATTGTGCAAAGATCTAGAAACTATAGCATTGTGCAAAGATCTAGAAACTATAGCAATGTCTCAGCAAACGTTCATATGAATGGCATTTCTCACTCCCTCAATGGAACATTTTTAACTTGTGTCCTGGATCATGGAGGGAAGGTGTGAGTGTGGAGGAGGGGTGTCCTGGGTCAGGGAGGGAGGTGCGAGAGTGGAGGAGGGGTGTCCTGGGTCAGGGAGGGACGTGTGATTGTGGAGGAGGGGTGTCCTGGGTCAGGTAAGGAAGGTGAGTGTGGAGGAGGGGTGTCCTGGGTCAGGGAGTGAGGTGTGATTGTGGAGGAGGGGTGTCCTGGGTCAGGCAGGGAGGTGCGAGTGTGGAGGAGGGGTGTCCTGGGTCAGGGAGGGAGGTGTGATTGTGGAGGAGGGGTGTCCTGGGTCAGGTAGTGAAGGTGAGTGTGGAGGGGTGTCCTGGGTCAGGTAGGGAGGTGTGATTGTGGAGGAGGGGAGTCCTGGGTCAGGGAGGGAAGGTGAGTGGAGATGGGGTGTCCTGGGTCAGGGAGGGAGGTGTGATTGTGGAGGAGGGGGTGTCCTGGGTCAGGTAGTGAAGGTGAGTGTGGAGGAGGGGTGTCCTGGGTCAGGTAGGGAGGTGCGAGTGTGGAGGAGGGGTGTCCTGGGTCAGGTAGGGAGGTGCGAGTGTGGAGGAGGGGTGTCCTGGGTCAGGTAGGGAGGTGTGATTGTGGAGGAGGGGAGTCCTGGGTCAGGTAAGGAAGGTGAGTGTGGAGGATGGGAGTCCTGGGTCAGGGAGGGAAGGTGAGTGTGGAGGAGGGGTGTCCTGGGTCAGGGAGGGAAGGTGAGTGTGGAGGAGGGGTGTCCTGGGTCAGGGAGGGAGGTGCGAGAGTGGAGGAGGGGTGTCCTGGGTCAGGGAGGGAGGTGCGAGAGTGGAGGAGGGGAGTCCTGGGTCAGGGAGGGAAGGTGAGTGGAGGAGGGGTGTCCTGGGTCAGGGAGGGAGGTGCGAGAGTGGAGGAGGGGAGTCCTGGGTCAGGGAGGGAAGGTGAGTGGAGGAGGGGTGTCCTGGGTCAGGGAGGGAGGTGCGAGAATGGAGGAGGGGTGTCCTGGGTCAGGGAGGGAAGGTGAGTGGAGGAGGGGAAGATTAACTGTGGGAGGCAGTGTGAGCAGCATTGTTGCCACCAATAGTCCAAACATTCTGTCTCTGGTGAAGGTGGGATTGTGTGTGTGGGAACAGTGCAGATGCCGATTAAAGGTAAATTGTGACTAGTGTAAGTAAATAGTAGAGGGATGGACGTTGCTCTTTGACCATTATTGTGAAATGAAAATGAAAGTGGCCATAGTCCCCAGGGCCATAGGCTGCTCTTCCCCCTTTGAGAACTGACTGGTGGTGATTTAACCTGAGAGTCACCAGATCTCAAGCGAGTGGCAAGGTCAAGAACGGTAACCTTCATGGATATCCTCCGCCGATACGGCAATTAACCTGCGCTGTTGTTGTCACTCTGCATCACAAACCAGCTGTCTAGTCAACTGAGCTAACTGACCCCAACATGGGTCTTGAATCCATGGCCCTGAGATTAAAAGTCTGGTGCTCTGCCATTATGATTAGTGTACATGGTGGACAGTCCCACCATCACACAGTACCAGTGGAAAGCAGCAGTTTGCAAATATGCCTGGGATTTTCTTTTCATTGTTAATAAGGTATTTACAACTGCTGTACTGATTGTTGGAACTATTCAATGGCTTTTTTTTTTCTTTCACATTTAGATTTAAATAGCATTACATTGGTAGATGTGGGTGGAGAGAAGAGGATGGATGACTGGCAACCATCAGAGAAACTGGCTGAAGATGTACTGGGAACTTCCCCAGACGGAGCTGCAACAACGTCTGATCACTCGACAGCGGACAGCCCGCTGCCCAGTGACTTCCAGGCTGTCCCAGAGCTCAATCATGTGGCTGAGGATGTACTTGATCATAAACGTGGGATAGATATGGTGATGAGAGACTCTTTAGAAAGCTCATCTGAGACTGATGATGAAACGGATGTGGCCCTAGAAAGCAATCCAGGCTTATCTTTGGCCATCGCTGATAGAGTGCAAGTTCAGCCAGTAGTGGAGGGGAACAATGTTGAACTCAGGATTAGAGTTATGAAGGAGATTCGTAAACCAGGGAGAAGTAAGTGTCAAAGTATGTTAAATATACTTAAATAGCTGCATTTTCACAACAAAAAGAATGCAGAAAAAAATTACATACAGCAAAATATCATTATGTATCCTGGAAGCCAATCAAAAGCCACCTTAATATTGCACTATTTGTGGCTGAGCACATTGACCAAACCACCTTCCTGAAGCCTCTGTCTGGCCTGGCCGGCTATTTCTTCAGCTTCTCTTGGCCCCGCTTATGAAACGCTTCTCCATTCATTGGCACATTCCCACTCGGTCATTTCCAGCTGAGAAGGTTTACTGTCCTTTCACCCAATCAGCACCAATGTCCTGGTTTAGCACAGAGGGCTGAACAGCTAGCTTGTAATGCAGAACAATGCCAACAGCGCGGGAACAGGCGCCTAGGGGCTTTTCACAGTAACTTCACTGCAGCCTACCTTTGACAATAAGCGATTGTTATTATTAGTAATGCCCATTGCACTTCCCTCTGCCCCCGTGCATCCTGAGAGTTGGGATTCTGCGACCTGCTTAAGGAAGCTTCATGAGTTCCACTGAAACGAGAAGAGATGCAAACCAAAGGAGGAATACCCTGGAGAGTCGTTCGGGTGGGAAATAACGTTGTTTGTTTATTATAGAACCATCGAATTTACAGTGCAGAAGGAGGCCATTCGGCCCATCGAGTCTGCACCCGCTCTTGGAAAGAGCACCCAAGCCCACACCTCCACCTGATCCCCATAACCCAGTAATCCCACCCAACCTTTTTGGACAGTAAGGGCAATTTATTATGGCCAATCCACCTAACCTAACATGTCAATGAGAAATTTGCTTGTGACCAAAACACAAGAGAAAAGGAAAGCTGGAAAATATTTGTACCACTGCCTTTTGTGATGCTAAAGCAGATAATAAAACTGGTGCTCACTTAGCATGTTTGGCATTATGGAATGTACTTGCGCAGCAATCTTCTGGAAAAAACAAAAATCTGGCAGGTGGTCTTTGTGCATTTTCAAATATTTAACTGATATCATATTGCAAAAATAGATAGTGTTCCAGGTCTGCTGTCTTGCTTTGGCCGGTAGGTATTGCTAAGATGGACCACTCATTTCGCCACTCATGTCCCTGCACAAATAGGCCTTATCTGAGATGTGGTTTGATACTTAACCTCTTGGCTAGGGAATTATCCGTTTTAAAAAAATATATATTTAGAGAACCCAAATCCTTTTTTTCCAATTCGGGAGCAACTTAGTCTGGCCAATTCACTACCCCGCACATCTTTGTTTTTTGTGTTGTGGGGGTGAAACCCAGGCAGACACGGGGGGGAATGTGCAAACTTCACACAAACAGTGACCTGGGGCCGGACCCGGATCCATGGCACCATGAGGCAGCAGTGCTAACCACTGCGCCACCTTGCCCTCCTTCAGGAATTTTCATGAATGACCTTAACGGGATAAAATAAATTTTTTAAAATGCAGCAGTAAATAATGTGATAACTTTGGAATTGATATACCACACCACTTTGGCAGAAATCTTTGCGATTTTCGTTTTCACAAAGCATTCGTCTTGCTAAATTGTTGACTATTTTTAAATTTCAGATTATGACAGACTCTTCAGATTACTGGAGGATATTGAAGGTCCTCTGGAAATTCAGAGGAATTTCATTCAGAATACGATCAAAGAAGCAGCTAGGTAAGTGCATATTTATCCTCGAGGTCCACATCGACCGAGATGGTAATGGAGGAAATCATAGAATTCCTACAGTACAGAAAGCGGCCATTCAGCCCATCGAATCTGCATGTTCTGCCCGTGTCTGTGTGGGTTTCCTGCGGGTGTACCAGTTTCCTTCCACAGTTCCAAAAGACTTGTTAGGTAATTTGGACATTCTGAATTCTCCCTGTGTACCCGAACAGGCGCCGGAGTGTGGCGACTAGGGGACTTTCACAGTAACTTTTTTGCAGTGTTAATGTAAGCCTACTTGTGACACCTAATAAAGATTATTATTATTATTGTTGTTGTTAACTTGATACTTCCCCCAGTGGGAATTTACTCCCTCTACCCTGTCCACATTGCTTATGATTTTCATTATCTCTATCAAACTTCTTCTCAACCTTCTCTTCCAAGGAGAACAGTCTCCAAACTGTCTTCATAACTGAAGATCCTCATTCAAAGAACAAGGAAAAGTACAGCACAGGAACAGGCCCTTTGGCCCTCCAAGCCAGCCCCGACCATGCTGCCTGTCTAAACTAAAATCTTGTACGCTTCCGGGATCCGTATCCCACTATTCCCATCCTATTCATGTATTTGTCAGGATGCCCCTTAAAGGTCACTATCGTCCCTGCTTCCACCACCTCCGGCAGCGAGTTCCAGGCACCCACTACCCTCTGTGTCAAAAGCTTACCTCGCACATCTCCTCTAAACCTTGCCCCTCGCACCTTAAACCTATGCTCCCTAATAATTGACCTCTCTACCCTGGGAAAAAGTCTCTGACTATCCACTCTGTCTATGCCCCTCATAATTTTGTAGACCTCTATCAGGTCGCCCCTCAACCTCCGTCATTCCAGTGAGAACAAACCGAGTTTATTCAACCTCTCCTCATAGCTAATGCCCTCCATACCAGGCAGCACCCTGGTAAATCTCTTCTGCACCCCCTCTAAAGCCTCCACATCCTTCTGGTAGTGTGGCGACCAGAATTGAACACCATACTCCAAGTGTGGCCTAATTAAGGTTCTATACAGCTGCAGCATGACTTGCCAATTTTTATACTCAATGCCCCGGCCAATGAAGGCCAGCATGCGTATGCCTTCTTGACTACCTTCTCCACCTGTGTTGCCCCTTTCAGTGACCTGTGGACCTGTACACCTAGATCTCTCTGACTGTCAATACTCTTGAGGGTTCTACCATTCACTGTGTATTCCCTACCTGTGTTAGACCTTCCAAAATGCAAGGTGAAACTCCATCTGCCATCTCGCCGCCCAAGTCTCCAAATGATCTAAATCCTGGAGTATCCTCTGACAGTCCACATCGCTATCCACAATTCCACCAACCTTTGTGTTGTCTGCAAACTTACTAAGTAGACCAGTTACATTTTCCTCCAAATCATTTATATTTACTACAAACAGCAAAGGTCCCAGCACTGATCCCTGCGGAACACCACTAGTCACATCCCTCCAATCAGAAAAGCACCCTTCCATTGCTGCTCTCTGCCTTCTATGACCTAGCCAGTTCTGTATCCACCGTGCCAGCTCACCCCTGATCCTGTGTGACTTCACCTTTGTACCAGTCTGCCATGAGGGACCTTGTCAAAGGCCTTACTGAAGTCCATATAGACAACATCCACTGCGCTACCTGTATCAATCATCTTTGTGACCTCTTCAAAAAACTATCAAGTTAGTGAGACACGACCTCCCCTTCACAAAACCGTGCTGCCTCTCGCTAATACGGCCACTTGCTTCCAAATGGGAGTAGATCCTGCCTCGAAGAATTTTCTCCAGTAATTTCCTGACCACTGACGTAAGGCTCACCGGCCTGTAGTTCCCTGGATTATCCTTGCTCCCCTTCTTAAACAAAGGAACAACATTGGCTATTCTCCAGTCCTCCGGGACATCACCTGAAGACAGTGAGGATCCAAAGATTTCTGTCAAGGCCTCAGCAACTTACTCTCTAGCCTCCTTCAGTATTCTGGGGACCATTAGGCCCTGGGGATTTATGCACCTTAATATTTTTCAAGTCGCCCAGCACCTCGTCTTTTTGGATCTCAATGTGACCCAGGCTATCTACACGCCCTTCGCCAGACTCAACATCCACCAATTCCTTCTCTTTGGTGAATACTGATGCAAAGTATTCATTTAGTACCTCACCCATTTCCTCTGGCTCCACACATAGATTCCCTTGCCTGTCCTTCAGTGGGCCAACCCTTTCCCTGGCTACCCTCTTGCTTTTTATGTACGTGTAAAAAGCCTTGGGATTTTCCTTAACCCTATTTACGAAGGACTTTTTGTAACCCCTTTTAGCCCTCCTGACTCCTTGCTCAAGTTCCTTCCTACTTTCCTTATATTCCACACAGGCTTTGTCTGTTCCCAGCCTTCTAGCCCTGACAAATGCCTCCTTTTTCTTTTTGACGAGGCTGACAATATCCCTCGTTATCCAAGGTTCCTGAAATTTGTCGTATTTATCCTTCAGCACAGCACAGGAACATGCCGGTCCTGAATTCCTTTCACCCGACATTTGCAAGCATCCCACGTCAGATGTTGATTTACCCTCAAACATCTGTCCCCAATGTATGTTCTTCAGTTCCCGCCTAATACTGTTATAATTGGCCTTCCCCCAATTTAGCACATTCGCCCTATGACCACTCTTATCCTTGTCCACCAGCACTTTAAAACTTATTGAATTGTGGGCACTGTTCCCGAAATGCTACCCTACTGAAACTTCTGCCACTTGGCCGGGCTCATTCCCCAATATCAGGTCCAGTACAACCCCTTCCCTAGCTGGACTATCTACATATTGTTTTAAGAAGCCTTCCTGGAGTCTCCCATCACAATAAACCTGTTACTTTTACTCCTTTCCAAAATCTGTCTACCTATCTGCTCCTCTATCTCCCGCTGCATGTTGGGAGGCCTGTAGTAAACCCCCAACATTGTGACTGCACCCTTCTTATTCCTGATCTCTACCCATATAGCCTCGCTGCCCTCTGAGGCGTCCTCCCGCAATACAGCTGTGATATTCTCCCTAACCAGTAGCGCAACTTCTCCATCCCTTTACATCCCCCTTTGTCTCGCCTGAAACATCTAAATCCTGGAATGTTTAGCTGCCAATCCTGTCCTTCCCTCAACCAGGTCTCTTTAATGGCAACAACATCATAGTTCCAAGCTCTAAGTTCACCTTCCATACCTTTTATACTCTTGTATTAAAACATGCACTTCAGGCCACCAGTCCCGCAGTTTTCAGCAATATCTCCCTGTCTGCTCTTCCTGGAACCATTATCATGAACCTTTTGTGCACTGTGAGGTGAGAGTGACTGCCCTTGACATGAAGGCTGCATTTGACCCAGTGTGGCATCAGGGAGCCCGAACCCAGAACTTGAGTCCATGGGAATCGGGGAAAACCCTCCGCTGGTTGGAGTTATACCCGGCACAAAGGAAGATGGTTGTGGTGGTTGGAGGTCAATCATCTCAGCTCCAGGACATCACTGCAGAGTAGTGCCCTCGGCCCAACTATCATCAGCTGCTTCATCAATATCTTTGCTTCCACCATAACATCAGAAGTGGGGAAGTTTGCTGATGATTGCACAATGTTATGGACGTACAAGATGTTATGGACGTTACAATTGAGGCATACAAGATGATCAGAGGATTAGATAGGGTGGACAGTGAGAGCCTTTTTCCTCGGATGGTGATGTCCAGCACGAGGGGACATAGCTTTAAATTGAGGGGAGGTAGTTACAGGACAGATGTCAGAGGTAGGTTCTTTACTCAGAGAGTAGTAAGGGCGTGGAATGCCCTGCCTGCAACAGTAGTGGACTCACCAACACTAAACGCATTCAAATGGTCATTGGATAGACATATGGACGATAAGGGAATAGTGTAGAGGGACTTTAGTGGGGTTTCACAGGTCGGCGCAACATCGAGGGCCGAAAGGCCTGTACTGCGCTGTAATGTTCTATGTACATGTGGGCATACAACATAGGAGCAGTGGTCGGCCATTTGGTCCCTTGGGCCTGCTCCGCCATTCAATGTGACCATGTCTGATTTGTTTATATTTCGAATTCCACATTCCCACCTCACCCCCGATAATCTTAGATCCTCTTTAGCAAGAATCTATCTACCTCTGATGTAAAAATATTCAATGACCCCGCCTCCACTGCCGTCTGAGGCAGAGTTTCCAAAGTCAGCCAACCCTCTGAGACAAAATATTACTCCTCATCTCTGCCCTATAATGCCGATCCTCGGTTTGAAACGGTGCCCCCCTCGCCCTGGCCTCACCCACACGAGGAAACACCCTTTCCACGTCCACCTTGTCAAGAGTGGGTGGCATGGTAGCACAGTGGTTAGCACTGTTGCTTCACAGCTCCAGAGTCCCAGGTTTGATTCCCGGCTTGGGGTCACTGTGCGGAGTCTGCACGTTCTCCCGTGTGTGCGTGGGTTTCCTCCGGGTGCTCCGGTTTCCTCCCACAGTCCAAAGATGTGCAGATTGGGTGGATTGGCCATGATAAATTGCCCCTTAGTGTCCAAAAAGGTTAGGTGGGGTTGCTAGGTTACGGGGATTGGGTGGATGTGTGGACTTAAGTGGGGTGCTCTTTCCAAGGGCCGGGGCAGACTTGAGGGGCTGAATGGCCTTCTGGACTGTAAATTCTATGATTCTAAGACCGTTCAGGATCTTATAAACTTCAATGAAGTCACCCCTCGCTCTTCTAAACACCAGTGGAATCAAGCCCGCTCTGTCTAACCTGTCCTGAATAGACAAACTGCTCATTCCAGATATCAGTATAATGAATTTCCTCTCAACCACCTCCAATACATTTACATCCTTCCTTGTATACGGAGACCCAAACTGCAGACAATGGGCTTGATTTAATTAAATGGGAGCAAAGTCCCATATTGAGTGCGTTTAGCCGCGTGTTTCCTTTGGCAGTGCCAGGCTGGCAGTTTCAGCATGCCCAGATGGCACCAGCAATGCCAGAATATCACCCTGGGGCCTCCGATACCCTGAGAGACTCCCACAAGTGTGGAGACCAGTACTGAATGGCACTCGCCCCAGGTCTCCAAGGTGAAAGGAATAGATCTAAATGCTTCGGATACATCGGGAAACTGCACATTGAAGTAAGACCAGCTGTCTCGCTTTAATATGCAGATTTGCCAAAACGTGATCCCACTCACAATGGCCAGGATTTATATCCCAACGTCTTGTGAGGTCCTGTTGGATCTCGTGAGGCGTTGCAAGTCGGGTAGATTCCGGGAGCGGGGTTTTGCAGCTTCTATCGGTCACGCTGCACCACGGCGAGCTGCTTTTCATGTGCAACGTAGCCATTCGATCGCGGCCAATATTTGGGATGCAATCTCACCAATTCCCTGTTACTTTTATGCTCAATTTCTCTCATAATAAAGGGTAGCATTCCGTTAGCCTTTTTAAAAATACATTTAGAATATCCAATTCATTTTTCCCCAATTAAGGGGCAATTTAGCATGTCCAATGCACCTACCCTGCACATCTTTGGGTTGTGGGGGCGAAACCCACGCAGACACGGGGAGAATGTGAAAACTCCACACGGATAGTGACCCAGAGCTGGGATTGAACCCAGGACCTCAGCGCCGTGAGGCAGCAGGGCTAACCACTGTGCCACCGTGCCCCCCCCCCCCCCCCCCCCCCCCCCCCCGGTTAGCCATCTTGAGTAAATACTAGCTTTGTGTCCAAAATTGTTGGGCTGAAGGGAATTTCTGAATTTGGTCTGCATTCCATCCAGTTTATGCTGGTGATAGAATTCACTTTCTACCCCAGTGTGCTTCATGGTTCACGAGTGAAGAATGGGTTCTTCATTACATAAACTGATCTAGACTGTGGGTGGAGTGAAACTGATACGGTAATGGTCTTTTCTTCCCATGTTCTGATTCTGGCTGTTGGTTTTGTCCCCTAGGTTTAAAAGGCGAGTGTTAATACAGCAACTAGAAAGAGTACTAGAAGATGTTATTTCAAGGTCTTTGTCACCACAGATCAACCATGTCAACAGCAGATAGTTCAACTCGTGGACTGTGGACCAGGAATGTACTTCCCTGTCAATCTGTATACAGCGCATGAACGCTTGTAACTTGCTTGCTTTAACCATCGTTTCTCCCAGTGGCATTTGCTCCTCTCGGAAGTGCATCTTGGGCCAACAGGGCTTGTGGAACAGAAGCTTTGTTGGATTGTTTGAAGAGTTTTACTGGTATTGCGAGCAGCGGCTGTTACTCTGATGTGCTGAGTCTAAAATGTGTGGAGCAAGAGTCGGATAATGTCCATATTCCTCCACATTGTACCTACTCTTCTGTTATTGTGGAGGCTTTTGTCTGGGGCTGCGTTTCTGCATTCTACAGATATGGTGCCATTTTTTTGTTTTGGCACACGAACCAGGCACTAGGGGGGAGAAAATGTGAGTATTTTATTTAAAAAGAAAATAACTGAAAATTAAATATGGGGAAGAAGCCATCTACCTCAGACTCACTTTACTGTTTTGTCTGCAGACTTGTTCAAGTTCACTTGTGGCTCATTCCTCCTCGATTGTGTTCCAGTCCATGAGGAGGGTGAGGCCTTGCAGTGGATTTTCCACGATGTGCTTTGGAAGCACTAAAGTGGATACAGAACCTATTGACCTTTTTAATTGTTCATATGAGAGGAATTATTTTTGAACCACGTTGTTACAAAATAAAACACCAAATTGTCATATTTTAATGTGTGAGGTAACTTTTGTAACTTCTATCTATTGAAAATAAATACAGTTTATCATGAAATTTTTTATTTACATGTGAAAATGTATCGAACACATTTTTTGATGGCACTTTATACTATTGTATGGCTTTTAATCCTGTTGATAACAAAAGGTTGTTTTGAAATGGATTCCTGTTCTTGTGTTATTTTATATATTTTTTAAAAATCCTGTGGGGGGGGGGCGCAATCTTTCAAGTTAATATCAGAGTTTTGAAGGCTGAAGGTTTAGACAATCTGATGACTTGTGTAAGTTGAGATTTATAGATATTTGATACCTTTTAAAACATGGTCCAGCGCACATTTTACTGAATGCGTGACCTTGTATGTTGAGAACCTTTTCTGCTGGATCTGTACAGTCTGATACAGCTGTGAGTTTTTAGTTTAAGCAAAGAAAATAACTTCTTAGATCGCTTCCCTGGTTAAAATATTTTAGACCAAAATATATTTTAATGGTTTTTTTTTTTGAAACTACAAACAAATATGTAATTTGAATGTACCAATTATTATAATACTGTGTTTGTAATCTGCAAGTCAGACTTCATTTATACAGCCAGGGCATCACAAAGCACTTTACAAGCAGTGAAATGCTTTTGCCGTGTAATTACTGTTGTAATTTAGACAAGGTGGCAGCCGGTTTGCAGCAGCAAGCTCCATAAACAGCAATGTGATAATAACCTGGCCATCTGTTTTAGTGGAGAAGTGATAAATATTGGCCAGGCACATCCTCTTGGAAACCGTGTGATGATGGGGGCCTGTTACATCCACCTCAGAACGAGCAGACAGCCTCAGTTTAATGTCTGATCTGAAAGATGTGCCTCTGACAGTGGACTACTCCCTCAGTTCTACCCTGGAGTGTTACTCTCGATTGTTGTACTACATTCTCTGGGCTCAGACTCGAACCCACAACCTTCTGACTCAGAGGCTAGAGTGCTATCCACTGAGCCATGGCAAATACTGCAGGTCAGGCCACATTTATAACATTGTCAATTTTCGGGTAATGAGCCTTCAAAATTACTTTGATACATTGGAGAATGTTCAGGAAAGATCCGTTAGGATATTTTAAACTCCCAAGTTCAAATTTAGGAAGAAGCCCGTATTTTCATTGAGGTGAACAAGATCAGGCAAGAGAAAGACTAGACCATTAGAGTGAGGCAGCACAAACAGAAAATTAACCAGCTAAAAGCCAGTCCAAATATTTGAGAAGATATTCCTCCCTTACCTACAAAGTATTTGGAGGATACTCAGGTAAAATACAAGAGCAGGGAGGTACTTCTGAGGCTGTATAAGGCTCTAGTCAGACCCCATTTGGAGTATTGGGAGAAGTTTTGGGCCCCATAAGGAAGGATGTGCTGACCTTGGAAAGGGTCCAGAGGAGGTTCACAAGAATGATCCCTGGAATGAACAGCTTGTCGTATGAGGAACAGTCTACTCGGAGTTTAGAAGGATGAGGGGGAATCTTATTGCAACTTGCAAGATACTGTGAGGCCTGGATAGAGTGGACATGGAGAGCATGTTTCTACTTGTAGGAAAAACAAGAAATAGAAGATACCATCTCAGACTAAAGAGACGATCCTTTAAAACAGAGATGAGGAATTTCTTCAGCCAGAGGGGGGTGAATCTGTGGAACTCTACCGCAGAAGGCTGTGGAGGCCAAATCACTGAGTGTCTTTAAGACAGAGAGAGATAGGTTCTTGATCAATCAGGGGTTATGTGAAGAAGGCAGGAGAATGGGGATGAGAAAAGTATCAGCCATGATTGGCGGAGCAGACTCGATGGGCTGAGTGGCCTAATTCTGCTCCTATGTCTTATGGTCTAAAATGCAAATGGTGCAGAATAAATACCTGTTAAACGGGAAAGGTTATAGGTATAGAAAGGTGTAAATAATTAGGTGTGTTAAAGTGAGTTGCAAGATCCCAGAAACATGGACCTGGGAACCCAGGGATGACTGCAACTGAATCTTTATACACTGGTTTCTCCTGTTTCAGCACCGTGGGCTCGGAGGTTTGGGAAAATGCTGTTGTTAATGCTATTACATCTTTGGCCGGTGATTCCTAAATCAGGACACTGAGCAAGTGTAATATCTGCAAGTTAATGACAGCATCGTTTATCATAGGAACTGCTGAAAATTAAGGACTGGAAACTATTGAACTCCAGTCAGTTGGTTCCAACAGACCTCACAGTTGAATTGTATAGATAGGTTTAAGCAAAATCTAGGTAAATGCAGGAGTGAAAAAAGGTTAAGGGTTTGATGATGGGATGGGAAACGACTTTGAGACGTATTGGGTTGAATGGCCTGTTGCTGTGATAAGTCTACGTAAAGACTAGAGTCGGAGAAGTGAGCATAACTCGACGTGATATTTCACTTGGACACAGCCTTGGTAAGACCCCAATCATCCTGGGCACTGCACTTCACAAAGGATGTTTTGCTCTTCGGTTGCAGTGTAGATTCACCACAATCATGTTGGATCTATGAAGAGCCAGTGAGTTATCAAGCTTGATTGTTCAAGCATTGTGTGAGGTTTGAAGCTATAATCTTCTGATGAAGCAAATATTCCCCACTGACCATACCAGAGAATGTTTGAGTTTGCTGCTGAAAGAATGATGACAGCAGGGAATTTAGGAAAGTTCACTGCAACAGACAACCAAAAATGCCTCATCACATTGCTACTGGAATCATTACTTTTATGCATGAATTGTATTGTTACTCTAATATGCTCATCATATTGAACCAAGAAGATTTTTATTGTAATTCATTCATCCATTCAGGGAATGAAATAAAAGGCACAGCAGCAACGTGGATACAAAATTGGCTGAATAATAGTAAATAGAGTAATTATCAATGGATGTTTTTCAGGCTGGAGGAAGGTTTCTAAGACTGTTCCTCAGCGGTTGGTATTCGGACACTTGCTCTTCCTGATATATATTAATGATCAGGATCCTGGTGCGGGGACAATTTCATAGTTTGTACGAGACACAAAAATTGCAAATATTGTAAACTGAGGGTTAGGGTAAACTGAAGAGGACAGTTAGACCTTCAAAAGGACGGAGACAATTTGGTGGAGTGGGCAGATGGGTGAGGTGTTGCATTTTTGTAGGCAGAACATGGAGAGACAATGGAAAATAAAGAGCACAATTCTTAAGGGGTGCAGGAGCAGAGGGACCTGGGTGTATCTGCAGAGATCATTAAAAGTGGCAGGACAGGTGGAGAGAGCAGTTAATAAAGCAGATAGTATTCTGAGATTTATTAATAGGGGCAGAGAGAACAAAAGCAAGGAGGTTATGCTGAACTTATACAAGATATTCTTTTTCTATTTGAACATATTGACATTCTGTTGGTGTCATCATTCTGGATGAATATGCAATAGGAACCCAAGACGAACTGTTGTCTTTCTGCAACAACACTTTTCCTATTCCGTCCTGACTCGCATCAGTTGAAATGTTTGTCTCCCTGTTTGGATCGAAAAATGCCAATATTGGCGCAGTTGTTAGTTGTGATTTCAAATCGAACTACTCTTTATGATGATCACTTGTCCATTCGAAGGAGGTTGTTTTATTGATCAAGTTTCTAAGAGCCGTTGTTCAGTTTAATAAATTAGGTATGGATTTGCCTAAAGCGTTGACAACACCTAGAAAATGTAGAACTGCCTTTTTGTCCTCTGGACTTTCATTTGTTGAATGGCTGCGATTTTGTCAGTGTTGGGTTGCACACTGTTTTCACAAATTGGAGCATAGAAGTGCCAAAGCTACATTTGGATTGATTCAGCTTAAGGCCATACTTGTGCATGCGCTGAAAAACTTTGCTCAGTCTCGAGACATGTTCTTCTTTTGTTGATGACCATATGATCAGCACATAAGGGCAGCACGGTAGCATTGTGGATAGCACAATTGCTCCACAGCTCCAGGGTCCCAGGTTCGATTCCGGCTTGGGTCACTGTCTGCGGAGTCTGCACATCCTCCCCGTGTGTGCGTGGGTTTCCTCCGGGTGCTCCGGTTTCCTCCCACAGTCCAAAGATGTGCAGGTTAGGTGGATTGGCCATGATAAATTGTCCTTAGTGTTGGGTGGGGTTACTGGGTTATGGGGATAGGGTGGAGGTGTTGACCTTGGGTAGGGTGCTCTTTCCAAGAGCCGGTGCAGACTCGATGGGCCGAATGGCCTCCTTCTGCACTGTAAATTCTATGATAATGTCATCTACATAGACACAAACACCCTCTATTCCCTCAGTCATCTGTTCCATAATGCGGTGGAAGATTTCAGACACAGATTATTCCAAAAGGCATCCAGTTAAAGCAACGTCTGCCAAAAGGTGTATTGAAGGTGCAGAGTTTTCTGCTTGAGTTATCCAACTGCATTTGCCAGAAACTTTGCAATATATCTAATTTTGCGAAGATGCGTGCATTTGCTACTCTGTTGGTGATTTCTTCTCATTTTGGAATGCGATAGTGTTCCCCCATGATATTCTGGTTGAGATCCTTAGGGTCAATGCGTATCTGCAGATCACCTGACGGTTTCTTCACGCAAACCATCGAACAGAGTTCAGTGACTCTGGAAATTATTCCTTGCTGTTGGAGCCTTTCTAATTCTAGCTTTAACCTTTCTCTCAGTGGAGCTGGAATTTTCCTAGGTGGATGAACTACAGGCTTTGCATCTGTCCTTAGTAAAATCTTGTATTTGAATAGGAGCGTGCCCATGCCTTTGAAGACACCTGGATATTGATCAAGGATACCTTGGATAACATCATGCAGTACAAGTCTGGGCGCGGTGTCCGGGGTGCGGTGTCGGCGCGCAGTGTCCTGGCGCAGTGTCTGGGCGTGGGGTGTCGCGGGTGCGGGGGCGGTGTCGCCGGGGGGGGGGGGGGGGGCGGTGTCAGTGGCCACCCCTGCCTTGTGCCCCTGTGTAACCCAAAACTCTGTGAGCTGATATCGTTGGTCCGCACACCCGCCCTCGGTGCCACAGCCACAAATTCCATCCCAAAGCCAAACCTTCCTGGGACCTCGAACAGGGCTCCCGACGGGGTCAGAATCACATTTAACAGCCTCTTTATATTGCTAGAGATCTGCTTGCCCTTCATGAAGACTGTTTGGTCCTCCACAACCACCCTGGACACACACCCTTCCATCCTTCCTGCCGGTAGCTACGCCAGCACTTTCACATCTGTATTTAATAGTGACATGGTCCTATACGACCCACATAAATCCTGCCCCTTTTGGAGATTAACGTGACCGCTGTCGGCATCATCATCTCCGGCAGCTCCCTCTTCTCCAATGCCTCATTAAACATCCCCAGGCGATGCGGAGCCAGGTCTGTCGCAAGCTCCTTATAGAATTCCGCCAGGTAACCATCGGCCTGCCCCGACTTCATCCCCCTTATACTGTCCAACACCTCCCTCAGCTCCAGGGGCTCCCGTCTCCAGCTGAGAAAACTCCAGTTCATCTAAGAACTGCCCCATGACCCCCACCCCGGGGCCGCCCTGCACAGTTCCTTATAGTCACTTCACTGCAGTGTTAATGTAAACCTATTTGTGAGAATACAGATGATGATTATTACTGTTATTCTCTAAACGTCTCATTTATCTTCCCGGCTCCAACACCACCTCCCTGTCTCTGCCGTAGCTTCAATATTTCCCTGGACACCCCAGGCCACCTCCGCAGTTGGTGTGCCAACATTCTACTGGCTTTCTCCCTGTACTCATACTGCACCCACTCGCCCCCTCCTCTCATAGCTGCCCCTCTGCCCTTACCCCCTCCCCTCATAGCTGCCCCATCACCCTCCACCCTTGCCCCCTCCCCTCAAAGCTGCCCCATCCCCCTCCACCCTTGCCCCCTCCCCTCATAGCTGCCCCATCCCCCTCCACCCTCGCCCCCTCCCCTCATAGCTGCCCCATCCCCCTCGCCTCCTACCTCTCATAGCTGCCCCATCCCCCTCCCCCACCAAACAACCATCCCTCCCCATCCCCCTCCCCCACCAAACAACCATCCCTCTCCCCCACCAAACAACCATCCCTCTCCCCATCCCCCTCCCCCACCAAACAACCAACCCTCCCCCATCCCTCTCCCCACCCCACCCCATCCCCCTCCCCCACCAAACAACCATCCCTCCCCCCAGAAAACCCCCCAGCCCCCACCGACTGCGGGGAGTCTCCCCGAGTCTCCCCCCCCCCCCCCCCCCCCCCCCGTCACCGTTACACATTGAACAAAAGGTGTCTTGGTTACTGAGTGCAGGTTTCCTTTTTCTGACAGCGAGACAGGAAACTCCCTTTAAACAGGACTGAGTTCATTAATATCACAAAATATACACAGATTATCAAATATACAGATTATCAAAAATGCAGATTATCTTCTTTACATGTAACACAGGTACAGGCACACAGGATGCAGCAACATGTAACACAGCTACAGGCAGACAGGATGCAGCAACATGTAACACAGGTACAGGTGGACAGGATGCAGCAACATGTAACACAGGTACAGGCACACAGGATGCAGCAACATGTAACACAGGTACAGGCAGACAGGATGCAGCAACATGTAACACAGGTACAGGCACACAGGACGCAGCAACATGTAACACAGGTACAGGCGGACAGGATGCAGCAACATGTAACACAGGTACAGGCACACAGAATGCAGCAACATGTAACAGCTACAGGCGGACAGGATGCAGCGACATGTAACACAGGTACAGGCGGACAGGATGCAGCGACATGTAACACAGGTACAGGCGGACAGGATGCAGCAACATGTAACAGCTACAGGCGGACAGGATGCAGCAACATGTAACACAGCTACAGGCGGACAGGATGCAGCGACATGTAACACAGGTACAGGCGGACAGGATGCAGCGACATGTAACACAGCTACAGGCGGACAGGATGCAGCAACATGTAACACAGCTACAGGCGGACAGGATGCAGCAACATGCAACACAGGTACAGGCACACAGGATGCAGCAACATGTAACACAGGTACAGGCAGACAGGATGCAGTAACAGGTACAGGCACACAGGATGCAGTAACAGGTACAGTCGGACAGGATGCAGCAACATGCAACACAGGTACAGGCGGATAGGATGCTGTAATAATTAACACAGCTACAGGCGGACAGGATGCAGCAACATGTAACACAGCTACAGGCGGACAGGATGCAGCAACATGTAACACAGCTACAGGCGGACAGGATGCAGCAACATGTAACACAGCTACAGGCGGACAGGATGCAGCAATATGTAACACAGGTACAGGCACACAGGACGCAGCAACATGCAACACAGGTACAGGCGGATAGGATGCTGTAATAATTAACACAGCTACAGGCGGACAGGATGCAGCAACATGTAACACAGCTACAGGCGGACAGGATGCAGCAACATGTAACAGCTACAGGCGGACAGGATGCAGCAACATGTAACACAGGTACAGGCACACAGGACGCAGCAACATGTAACACAGGTACAGGCACACAGGACGCAGCAACATGTAACACAGGTACAGGCACA
Source organism: Scyliorhinus canicula (assembly GCF_902713615.1). Lineage (NCBI taxonomy): Eukaryota > Metazoa > Chordata > Chondrichthyes > Carcharhiniformes > Scyliorhinidae > Scyliorhinus > Scyliorhinus canicula. The sequence continues at coordinate 838,149 of NC_052162.1, forward strand.
CAGGATGCAGCAACATGTAACAGGTACAGGCGGACAGGATGCAGCAATATGTAACACAGCTACAGGCGGACAGGATGCAGCGACATGTAACACAGGTACAGGCGGACAGGATGCAGCGACATGTAACACAGGTACAGGCGGACAGGATGCAGCAACATGTAACAGCTACAGGCGGACAGGATGCAGCAACATGTAACACAGCTACAGGCGGACAGGATGCAGCGACATGTAACACAGGTACAGGCGGACAGGATGCAGCGACATGTAACACAGCTACAGGCGGACAGGATGCAGCAACATGTAACACAGCTACAGGCGGACAGGATGCAGCAACATGCAACACAGGTACAGGCACACAGGATGCAGCAACATGTAACACAGGTACAGGCAGACAGGATGCAGTAACAGGTACAGGCACACAGGATGCAGTAACAGGTACAGGCGGACAGGATGCAGCAACATGCAACACAGGTACAGGCGGATAGGATGCTGTAATAATTAACACAGCTACAGGCGGACAGGATGCAGCAACATGTAACACAGCTACAGGCGGACAGGATGCAGCAACATGTAACACAGCTACAGGCGGACAGGATGCAGCAACATGTAACAGGTACAGGCGGACAGGATGCAGCAACATGTAACACAGGTACAGGCACACAGGATGCAGCAACATGTAACACAGGTACAGGCACACAGGATGCAGCAACATGTAACACAGCTACAGGCGGACAGGATGCAGCAACATGTAACACAGCTACAGGCGGACAGGATGCAGCAACATGTAACACAGCTACAGGCGGACAGGATGCAGCAACATGTAACACAGGTACAGGCACACAGGATGCAGCAACAATTAACACAGCTACAGGCAGACAGGATGCAGCAACATGTAACACAGCTACAGGCGGACAGGATGCAGCAACATGTAACACAGGTACAGGCAGACAGGATGCAGCAACATGTAACACAGGTACAGGCAGACAGGATGCAGCAGCATGTAACACAGGTACAGGCGGACAGGATGCAGTAACAGGTACAGGCACACAGGATGCAGCAACATGCAACACAGGTACAGGCACACAGGATGCAGCAACATGTAACACAGGTACAGGCAGACAGGATGCAGCAACATGCAACACAGGTACAGGCACACAGGATGCAGCAACATGTAACACAGGTACAGGCAGACAGGATGCAGCAACATGTAACACAGCCACAGGCGGACAGGATGCAGCAACAATTAACACAGCTACAGGCGGACAGGATGCAGCAACATGTAACACAGCTACAGGCGGACAGGATGCAGCAACAATTAACACAGCCACAGGCGGACAGGATGCAGCAACATGTAACACAGCTACAGGCGGACAGGATGCAGCAACATGTAACACAGGTACAGGCACACAGGATGCAGCAACAATTAACACAGCTACAGGCGGACAGGATGCAGCAACATGTAACACAGGTACAGGCGGACAGGATGCAGCAACATGTAACACAGGTACAGGCACACAGGATGCAGCAACAATTAACACAGCTACAGGCGGATAGGATGCAGCAACATGTAACACAGGTACAGGCGGACAGGATGCAGCAACATGTAACACAGCTACAGGCGGACAGGATGCAGCAACATGTAACACAGGTACAGGCGGACAGGATGCAGCAACATGTAACACAGCTACAGGCAGACAGGATGCAGCAACATGTAACACAGCTACAGGCGGACAGGATGCAGCAACATGTAACACAGCTACAGGCGGACAGGATGCAGCAACAATTAACACAGCCACAGGCGGACAGGATGCAGCAACATGTAACACAGCTACAGGCGGACAGGATGCAGCAACATGTAACACAGGTACAGGCACACAGGATGCAGCAACAATTAACACAGCCACAGGCGGACAGGATGCAGCAACATGTAACACAGGTACAGGCACACAGGATGCAGCAACATGTAACACAGGTACAGGCACACAGGATGCAGCAACATGTAACACAGCTACAGGCGGACAGGATGCAGCAACATGTAACACAGCTACAGGCGGACAGGATGCAGCAACATGTAACACAGCTACAGGCGGACAGGATGCAGCAACATGTAACACAGGTACAGGCAGACAGGATGCAGCAACATGTAACAGGTACAGGCAGACAGGATGCAGCAACATGTAACACAGCTACAGGCGGACAGGATGCAGCAACATGTAACACAGGTACAGGCAGACAGGATGCAGCAACATGTAACACAGGTACAGGCAGACAGGATGCAGCAGCATGTAACACAGGTACAGGCGGACAGGATGCAGTAACAGGTACAGGCACACAGGATGCAGCAACATGCAACACAGGTACAGGCACACAGGATGCAGCAACATGTAACACAGGTACAGGCAGACAGGATGCAGCAACATGCAACACAGGTACAGGCACACAGGATGCAGCAACATGTAACACAGGTACAGGCAGACAGGATGCAGCAACATGTAACACAGCCACAGGCGGACAGGATGCAGCAACAATTAACACAGCTACAGGCGGACAGGATGCTGTAATAATTAACACAGCTACAGGCGGACATGATGCAGCAGCAATTAACACAGCTACAGGCGGACAGGATGCAGCAACATGTAACACAGCTACAGGCGGACAGGATGCAGCAACATGTAACACAGGTACAGGCGGACAGGATGCAGCAACAATTAACACAGCCACAGGCGGACAGGATGCAGCAACATGTAACACAGCTACAGGCGGACAGGATGCAGCAACATGTAACACAGCTACAGGCGGACAGGATGCAGCAACATGTAACACAGGTACAGGCACACAGGATGCAGCAACAATTAACACAGCTACAGGCGGACAGGATGCTGTAATAATTAACACAGATACAGGTGGACAGAATGCTGCAACAATCAACACGTATACAGAAAGACTCTCACAGACAGAGTGAAGCTTCCATTACCTTCAATGATTTGTCTGAACTCTTACCTTTATGTTACTGATGGGGAAAGTCTTTTTACTTGGGTTCTGGTGACTGCATTGAACATGTGACTCCTCGCTGGAAAATTAAATGAAGGAGTCACATCACCAGTGCTGTATTCTGAAAATCAGCAAGTAAAGGAAGGAACTGGAAATGAATCTTTACATTGTCCAAAAGCATTTATTTGCAAAGGCACAAATGATGCCCAAGCCTGGCAACTATATAATTCTCACCTCGGATCCTCGGAACTTTCTGCTTTAATACAGCTTCCACTCTTTTTTTGGAAAACTTTCACAAATGATAAATACATTTAAAAAATTTTTTTTTAAGAGTACCCAATTATTTTGTTTTTCCAATTAAGGGGCAATTTTAGCGTGGCCAATCCACCTACCCTGGACATCTTTGGGTTGTGGGGGCGAAACCCACGCAGACACAGGGAGAATGTGCAAACTCCACACGGACAGTGACCCAGAGCCGGTTAAAGACATTTGCTTGAGCAATTCTGGCACACTTTTGAATAAGCTGTAACATGGTTGTAGAATTGTAGATGGTTACAGCACAGATCGAGGCCATTCTCTTCCTTGTCTCTTTGTCAGGTATCTAGGGGAGCTGCCCCTTCATCCTGATCTCCTTCCCGTTACACATCCTTTTAATTTTTCTCATTTAAATATTTATCCGTTTTCCTTTTAAAATTGGTGGATTCTGTTTCCCTCACTGATTCAGGTGAGAGGAATTTTGCAGCCTAACAGTCCCGTGTGTAAGTAGAATATGAAAAACTAGACGTGGAGATGCCGGCGTTGGACTGGGGTGAGCACAGTAAGAAGTCTGACACCAGGTTAAAGTCCAACAAGTTTGTTTCAAACACTAGCTTTCGGAGCACTGCTCCTTCCTCAGGTCAATGAAGAGGTAGGTTCCAGAAACATATATATAGACAAATTCAAAGATGCAACACAATGCTTTGAATGTGAAAACTAGAAGCAGAGGACACTATCTCAGACTAAAGGGACGATCCTTTCAAACAGATTGCTAATGTTGTCCCTTTGTTTAAGAAGGATAGCAGGGATAATCCAGGGAATTACAGACCTGTGAACCTGACGTCAGTGGTAGGCAAACTGTTGGAGAAGATACTGAGGGATAAGATCTATTCACATTTGGAAGAAAATAGACTTATCAGTGATAGGCAGCATGGTTTTGTGCAGGGAAGGTCATGTCTTACAAACCTAATAGAATTCTTTGAGGAAGTGACAAAGTTAATTGATGAATGAAGGGCTGTAGATGTCATATACATGGACTTTAGTAAGGCGTTTGATAAAGTTTCCCATGGCAGGTTGATGGAAAAAGTGAAGTCGTATGGGGTTCAGGGTGTACTAGCTAGATGGATAAAGAACTGGCTGGGCAACAGGAGACAGAGAGTAGTGGTGGAAGGGAGTGTCTCAAAATGGAGAAAGGTGACTAGTGGTGTTCCACAGGGATCCATGCTCGGACCACTGCTGTTTGTGATCTACATAATTGATCTGGACGAAGGTATAGGTGATCTGATTAGCAAGTTTGCAGATGATACTAAGATTGGTGGAATTGCAGATAGTGAGGCAGACTGTCAGAGAATACAGCAAAATATAGATAGATTGGAGAGTTGGGCAGAGAAATGGCAGATGGAGTTCAATCCAGGCAAATGCAAGGTGATGCATTTTGGAAGATCTAATTCAAGAGCGGACTATACTGTCAATGGAAGAGTCCTGGGGAAAACTGATGTGCAGAGAGATCTGGGAGTTCAGGTACATTGTACCCTGAAGGTGGCAACGCAGGTCGATAGAGTGGTCAAGAAGGCATACAGCATGCTTGCCCTCATCGGACGGGGTATTGAGTACAAGAGTCGGCAGGTCATGTTACAGTTGTATAGGACTTTGGTTAGGCCACATTTGGAATACTGCATGCAGTTCTGGTCGCCACATTACCAGAAGGATGTGGATGCCTTGGAGAGGGTGCAGAGGAGGTTCACCAGGATGTTGCCTGGTATGGAGGGTGCTAGCTATGAAGAAAGGTTGAGTAGATTAGGATTGTTTTCGTTGGAAAGACGGAGGTTGAGGGGGGACCTGATTTAGTTCTACAAAATTATGTGAGGTATGGACAGGGTGGATAGCAACAAGCTTTTTCCAAGAGTGGGGGTGTCAATTACAAGGGGTCACGATTTCAAGGTGAGAGGGGGAAAGTTTAAGGGAGATGTGCGTGCGAAGTTTTTTATGCAGAGGGTGGTGGGTGCCTGGAATGCTTTGCCAGCGGAGGTGGTAGAGGCGGGCACGATAGCATCATTTAAGATGCATCTGGACAGATATATGAACGGGCTGGGAACAGAGGGAAGTAGACCTTGGAAAATAGGCGACAGGTTTAGATAAAGGATCTGGATCGGCGCAGGCTGGGAGGGCCGAAGGGCCTGTTCCTGTGCTGTAATTTTCTTTGATCTTTTTTTTCTATTCAGAACTCAAATCCAACCAGCACCCTTTCGCTTACAAAATGAGGTTGGATGGGAAAAGGCCACTGAAGTGACCAGTTATGGTCCTTAATAGGGCAAGGGCAGCCTCCTGTCCGAGGCCCTGTCCAGCCTACTGTCGGTCTGGGACAAGTCATGCGGGACTCTGGAGGGAATTACATCCATTCAATATTACAGTCCCCCCAATCCCCCGCACCTCTGAACGTGTTAGGGGGGGTGGGGGGGGAGTGTAAAATTCTAGCCAGAGATCAAGGCAGATTTTGTTCCTGTCCAGAGCAGGCACTTGGTCATGGTGACTGTTGCAATGTGTTGGACGGCCCAGCAGAGGGAGCTCCAGGGAAGACAATGGACACAAAGAATTGGGCAGGTTTCCAACTCTAATTGGCCGTTTCAGTCACATGGCCTCCCACTATCCTGCCCTTCACTCCTGCCATTGGTCATCCAACATGTCCATCCTTGCGATCCACAGCCAATCAGAAAGCGATTGGAGGTGTTCCCTGATTGGTTTCTGATTTGCTTCACTCCCAGATTTCCCACATCCCCAGGTTCAGCAATAATCCCTCCAGGCGCAAAAACTCTGGGAATATTGGGAACCCACAGGGAGACCATTCAGCCCATCTTAGCCCATCTAAAATACAGGGAAAGAGACATTTAAGAGACATTGATAGGATGCAGAGCTGGGCTGAAAAATGGCAGATGGAGTTTAACCCTGATAAGTGCGAGGTGATTCATTTTGGTAGAAAAAATTTGAATGTGGATTACAGGGTCAACGGCAGGGTTCTGAGGAATGTGGAGGAACAGAGAGATCTTGGGGTTCATGTCCACAGATCTCTGAAGGTGCCACTCAAGTGGATAGAGCCGTGAAGAAAGCCTATAGTGTGTTAGCGTTTATGAACAGGGGGCTTGAGTTTAAGAGCCGCGGGGTTATGCTGCAACTGTACATGACCCTGGTGAGACCACATTTGGAGTATTGTGTGCAGTTCTGGTCACCTCACTATAGGAAGGATGTGGAAGCATTGGAAAGGGTGCAAAGGAGATTTACCAGGATGCTGCCTGGTTTGCAGGATAGGTCTTATGAGGAAAGGTTGAGGGAGCTAGGCCTTTTCTCTTTGGAGCGGAGGAGGATGAGAGGCGACTCAATAGAGGTTTATAAGATGATGAGGGGGATAGATAGAGTGGACGTTCAGAGACTATTTCCTCGGGTGGATGTAACTGTTACAAGGGGGCATAACTATAAGATTCAGGGTGGGAGATATAGGAAGGATGTCCGTGGTAGGTTCTTTACTCAGAGAATGGTTAGGGTTGGAATGGCCTGCCTGCTGTGATAGTGGAGTCGGACACTTTAGGAACTTTCAAGCGGTTATTGGATAGGCACATGGAGCACACCAGAATGACAGGGAGTGGGATAGCTTGATCTTGGTTTCGGACAATGCTCGGCACAACATCGAGGGCCGAAGGGCCTGTTCTGTGCTGTACTGTTCTATGTTCTATGAAAGACTTAACAAAATTGTTTTATATTCGAACAATGCATATTACAAGGTGGCAAATTAGAAATATTCAAAATTCTGGCAGGTTGGGAGAAGGTGGATAAAAAGCAACTTAGTGAGGCAGAGAGACAGAGACTTTTTCACAGAGAGACTCACGAGTTTGTCAATTCACTTCCAGAGTCAGTGGTTGAGACATAAATGGTGTCAACGTTCTAATTGGATTAGAGAGATGAGTGAAGGGTAGGATATGGGAAGAGGGAGGTCAATGTAACTAATATTTGCTAACATGGAGCGGATTGTAAACGTTGACCACTCAGACTGGCCTGTTTAAATGTTGTGAACTCTGTATGTTTCTGTGTGGACTCGGCAGTGTTCTGCTTTACTGGAGCCATGTCTTGTGGAAATATACATCCCTAAGCCAACAGCAACGCTGTTAGTGGGGGATTGTATGCAAACTGATTTTGATCTTTTCTATCTTACAAACAGTGGTTCAAAAAGTATTTAATTGATTGTAACTCACTCTGGGATATATTCTTTACAGATTTGTTTACGGGATGTGGGCGTCGCTGGTTAAACCAGCATTTATTGCCCATCCCTAGTTGCCCTTCAGAAGCTGGTGGTGAGCTGCCTTCTTGAACCGCTGCAGTCCTTGAGGTGTAGGTACACCCACTGTGCTGTTAGGGAGGGGATTCCAGGATGTTGCCCCGGCGACAGTGAAGGAACGGCCGATATATTTCCCAGTCAGGGTGGGGAGTGACTTGGAGGGGAACCTCCAGGTGGTGGGGTTCCCAGGTATCTGCTGCTCTTGTCCTTATAGAACATAGAACATACAGTGCAGAAGGAGGCCATTCGGCCCATTGAGTCTGCACCGACCCACTTAAGCCCTCACTTCCACCCTATCCCTGTAACCAAAAAACCCCTCCTAACATTTTCGGACTCTAAGGGCAATTTAGCGTGGCCAATCCACCTAACCTGCACGTCTTTGGACTGTGGGAGGAAACCAGAGCAGGCGGAGGAAACCCACGCAGACACTGTGGTGATGTTAGGGGTTGGTTTAGCACAGTGGGCTAAACAGCTGACTTATAAAGCAGAACAAGACCAGCAGCGCTGGTTCAATTCCCACACCAGCCTCCCTGAACAGGCGCCGGAATGTGGCGACTAGGGGCTTTTCACAGTAACTTCATTGAAGCCTACTCGTGACAATAAGCGATTTTCATTTCATTTTCATTTCATGTGCATCACTGTAAATACACAAGGGGTTAATGTAAATACACGGAGACTAGATAGACACTAGAGGGAGCACCAGACACATGACACACAGCCACTCATCCAATAGAACAGTTAGATAGGACACAACCAATGGGCATTCACAATACACACAGAGGTGACACTACCACAGGGGGCATTACACCAACCCATATATAAAGGACACAGCACACATGATCTTCCTCTTTCCAGTGGAAATAGTCAGTGAGTACAGATACAGCTTGATTCAATATCACTCCCACCACGTGGATTGTAGCAGACTGGTTAGTCAGTCTGGGTAGCTATAGTAGGATTAACAGTAGTGTCGAACCCGAGTTATAGAAGTGTATATAGTTTAATAAACGTGTTGAAGTTATCTCCGCATCTGAACCTTCCTTTGTCAAGTGCACCACAAGGAAGCTGCTTATGCCACACTTAGAGCATAACAAGACACACACGGAGAGAACGTGCAGACTCCGCACAGACAGTGACCCAGCGGGGAATCGAACCTGGGACCCTGGCGCTGTGAAGCCACAGTGCTAGCCACTGTGCTACCGCGCTGCTTCTAGATGGTCGTGGGTTTGGAAGGTGCTGTCTAAGGAACCTTGGGGAGTTACTGCAGTGCATCTTGTAGATGGTACACACGGCTGTTAACTAACCAATAATTTATCCAAGCTAATATGTTTCCCCCTTTGCCATGTTACCTGGGTTGGTCAGCTTTGACGTGTAACTTTGCCACATATCTAAGGTGGTAAAGGTCCGAGCCAACTGCAACAATTTCAGATATTCTGCTTTGGAATGTGATGGCTTTGTGACAGAGGCACCCACACATCTCCATTCTACCCCTCTGCCAAGTGGCAGAGCTTTGTTTCCTGCAAGTAACCTGCAATGGCAGCTTGCAGACCCAGTAACCGTGTGACAGTGACAGAGTATTCCTGTCCCACCTGATTGGTTATTGATCTGTCTTCAGTAATTACTTGGATTCTGAATGAATTCCTAGTTTGGAAGTCCCAATCTCATGTATTTTGATGAGGTAACAGAGAGGGTCAATGAGGGCAAGGTTTTAAATGTGGTACATGTGGACTTCCAAAAGGCATTTAATAAAGTGCCACACAACAGGCTTGCCAGCAACGTTACAGCCTATGGAATAGTAAAACAGGAGCAATGTGGATATAAAGTTAGCTAGAGACAGAGAATAAAGCTAAATGGTTGTTTATGGACTGGAGGAAGGTTTATTGTTGATTTTGTCAAAATCAATGATAGAATCTGAGGAAAAGGTTGGTGAAGTGGATGGACAAATGTCAGATTTAATACGGAGAAGAATGAAGTGATTCATTTTAGGAGAAAGAATCACAGAATCTTCATGATGCAGAAGGAGGCCATTTGGCCCATTGAGTCTGTACTGGCTCGCTGAGAGAGCATTTTACCCAATCCCACTCCCCTGCCTTATTCCCGAAACGTTGCAGATTCTTGCTGTCCAGGTAGTAATCCAATAACTCGATCAAAGCTGCCTGCTCTGCCCTCTCAGCAAGTTCATTCCAGACTCCAAACGCCCTTTGTGTGAATATCTTTTCCTCATCACTTTTACTCCTGTTGCTCATTATGTTGAATCTGTGCTCTCTAATTCTTGATGTTCTCCTGACAGGGAACAGTTTCACACTAATTACCCTGTCCATACCCCTCAGGATCCTGAATATCTCCATCAAGTCTCCTCTCAGCTTCTTTCCTCCCAGGAAAACAGACCCAACCTCTCCAGTCTATCCTCACAGCTACAGTTCTTCATCCTTGGAATCATTCCTGTGGGAGTACTGGGAGCCATTTTCCAGTGTGGCTCCCCGAACGGGACACAGTGTCCAGGTGAGGCCTAACTAGTGTCTTAGACAAGTTCAACATTCCCTCCCTCCTTACTCTTGTATTCAATGCCCCTATTATTAAAGCCCAAGATCTATCTGGTTTATTAACTGCTCTCGCACCAGGCCCGGCCATCTTCAATGACCCAGGTACATATACACCGAGCTCCCTCTGTTCCTGCACCTCCTTTAGAGTTTCTCCCTTTATTCTGAACTGCCCACATTCTTCCTGCCAAAATAATTCACCTCAGACTTCTCTGCTTTAAACTTCACCTGCCACTTGTCTGCCCAACACACCAATATGTCGATATCCTTTTGAAGTTCAAGTCTATCCTCATTCCAGCTGGCAATTTTTCCAATCTTTGCATCATCTACAAATTTGAACTCGTGCCTTGAACACCAGTCTGGGTCATTAATATATATCAGCAAGGGCCCCGACACTGACCCCTGGAGAACACCACTACAAACCTTCCTCTAATCTGAAAAACAACCATTTATCATTACTGCTTCCTGTCACTCAGCCAACTTCACATCCAAGTGCCGACTTTCACTTTTATTCCAGAAGCTAGAATTTTCTTCACAAGTGGTTAGCACTGTTGCTTCCCAGCATCAGGGTCCCAGGTTCGATTCCCGGCTTGGGTCACCGTCTGTACAGAGTCTGCACGTTCTCCCCGTGTCTGCGTGGGTTTCCTCCGGGTGCTCCGGTTTCCTCCCACAGTCCAAAGATGAGCAGGTCATGATAAACTGCCCATAGTGACCAAAAGTTAGGTGGGGTTACTGGGTTACGGGGATAAAGTGGAGGTGTGAGCTTATTAGGGGGCTCTTTCAGGGGCCGGTGTAGACTCGATGGGCTGAATGGCCTCCTTCTGCACTGTACATTCTATAATAAGTCTGGTTTGTGACCTTGTATCAAATGCTTTTTGAAAATCCAAGCACTCCACATCAACAGCATTGCCCTTATCAACCTGCTCTGTTACCCCCTGAAAACCTCAACTCAAAGAACAAACAGTGACAATATAAAATATAAGGTACAATTCTAAAGGAGTTTGAGGAACAGAAGAGGTTTTACAAGAATGGTTCCAGGGATGGGAAGCTTCAGTGATGAGGAGGATTGGAGAGGTTGCGACTGTTCTCCTTGGAGACCAATGGCCCAGAGATTTGATCGAGATGTTCAAAATCACGAGAGGGCTGGACAGAGTTGATGAGGAGAAACTGTTTCAATTGGAAGAAAGGATTGAGAACAAGAGGCACAGATTTAAGGTAATTGGCAAAAGAAGCAATTGTGACTATGATGCACGATCAATTGCACAAAGGCTAAGGTTGGGTACAACTGTGGCTTTATTGCAGTCAGATACGTGGCCTCCTGCTGCAGCTGGTGAAATGGCAGATCAATGGAGGACACACATATTTATACTCCTCCTACTGGGCGGAGCCAGCCGGCAGGGGCTACCGGCGAACCTGTAATACAGATCCTACCTTACATCCCCTAATACAGGTGTACAGTGGTTCACCACATTCACCCCCTGTTAAAAATGAGTGCGGACGGGGTGGTGTGGAACTATATACAGTGTTCAGAATTATGTACAGAGTCTCAGAAAAGAAGTGAGGGGAAAACAAATGTCCATTTTGATGTTCCGGTGCCCGTTAGACGTTCAGTCGATCCGGTGCTTTGCCGATTTGCTGGGAGCGACGTAACGGTGGCGGCGATGCCGGTGCTGGCGGTGCTGGTGCTGGCGGTGCTGGCGGTGCTGGTGCTGGCGGTGCTGGTACTGGCAGTGCTGGTGCTGGCCAGTAGTCGGATGACCCCGGCAGCGTGCCAAAATCTTCTTTGTCCTCTTGCGTAGGCAGTGGAAGGAGGGATGGGCCTGGTGGGGTTAATGTTGGGAGCGCCGGGGGAGGATGGCGCCTGGGCGGGGAAGTGTGTTTGGTTGGAACCTGACGGTGCCAAGTCCCTGAGAGAGACAGTATCTTGGCGGCCGTTGGGGAACTCCATGTAGGCATACTAGGGGTTGGCGTGGAGCAAGTGTACCCTGTCCACCAACGGGTCCGCCTTGTGGAGTCGGACGTGTCTACGGAGCAGGACGGGGCCTGGAGCTGCGAGCCAAGTTGGGAGCGACACCCCGGATGTGGACTTGCTGGAGAAGGTAAAAAGACGTTCATGGGGTGTGTTATTCGTAGTGGTGCACAGTAGTGACCGGATGGAGTGTAGTGCATCAGGGAGGACCTCCTGCCAGCGGGAGGCTGGGAGGATCCTGGACCGTCGGGCCAGCTGGACGGCCCTCCAAACCGTCCTGTTCTCCCTCTGTACCTGCCCGTTTCTCCGCGGGTTGTAGCTGGTCGTCCTGCTGGAGGCGATACCCCTGCTGAGCAGGAACTGACGCAGCTCATCACTCATGAATGAGGATCCCCTATCACTGTGGATGTAGGCGGGGAAACCGTTGAGTTTACCAGGGCGATACAAAATCTCGTAATTATAGGTGGAGAGCTTGATTCTCCACCGCAAGATTTTATCGTTTTTGATCTTGCCCCGCTGTGTGTTATTGAACATGAAGGTCGCAGGCAGGCTCAGTTGTAAGACTATTAAAACCACAGTTTACTTCCAATTGTGTCTCTAGTGAATTGATGGTCACATCAATTTAATAGTCTTAGAAAACTTGAAGAAAACTATTATGGAATCAGCCCTCAAACCTGATCGACTGGAACTCGACCCGCAGGCTGCAGAGGCAAAGGAAATCTTCCTACACTGGCTTCGATGTTTCAAAGCCTACCTGGCTGAATCGATCACCTCCGAGACGACAGAGGAGCAGAAACTCAGCCTCCTGCACGCACAGGTGATCCATCGCATCTCTACGCAACTCAGTTGTACCACCTCATATACTGAGGCCCTGGCTATGCTCGACCGATTGTACGTGCGGCCGGTAAACGAGGTCTACGCGCGGCACATTTTCACTACCCGCCGCCAGCGCCCCACAGAGTCGCTAGAGGACTTCCTGAGCGATTTAAAAGCCCTTGCTCGGGACTGTACCTTTCAGGCTGTAACAGCCGCCCAGCATATGGAACTCGCTGTCCGTGATGTATACGTTGCGGGGCTCAGGTCTAACTATGTGAGCCAGCGATGACTTGAGAAAGGGGCCCAGAACTTGGAGGACACGGTAGAGTTAGCTACACATATGGAGGTCTCGTTCCGCAGCCTGAACTCGTTCCCCACGGACCAAGCGACCCCACCGTGGGCCCCGACCAGCGACTGCCCCAGGCCTGCGCCGCGCGGCCTCCCACCCACTGCGGAACGCCAGCGTGCCATTATTGTGGCCAACCCCAACACCCACGGCAGCGCTGCCCGGCCCGCAACGCGACCTGCAGCAGCTGCGGTCGCAAAGGACACTATGCCCGAGTCTGCCTGTCGAAATCAAAATTCTCTAACTCCCCCGCAGTCCAGAGCATTCACCTCCCAAACTCACAGACCCGCAGACCCCGAAATGTTGCAGCGTGTCTGCCGACTCCGCCTCCGCCCGACATGTGCGACTCATGGGGGCCGCCATCTTGGCAATCCTCCTCCACGCGGCCGGCTACGTGCGATCCACGGGGGCAGCCATCTTGAATGCCATCTTCTCCATCACCCGCCACGTGCGATCAACAGGGGCCGCTGTCTTGGCCATCAACCGAACCGAACCTCAACGACTACGTCCTCAGCGGACAGTCATCACGGGGCCACTCCAGCTCAGCTGATCGAGCCGCCGACTACCCGCAACTCAACGCAGTCACGTTGGACCAGTCACGTCCGAAGCACCTCCAGAGCTCGATGATGTCCATTAAAATCAATGGGTACAGGACACCGTGCCTCTTCGACTCCGGGAGCACCGGGAGCTTCGTACATCCTGACCTGGTAAGACGCAATTCGCTCCCTATCTTCCCTCCACGGCAAACTATCTCCCTCACCTCGGGCTCGCACTCGGTCCAAATACAAGGGCGCACCGTCGTGACCCTAACGATTCAGGGCGTCAGCTACTCTAATTTCCAGCTGTACGTACTCCCCGACCTCTGCGTCCCACTCTTACTGGGACTCGACTTTCAATGTAACCTCAAGAGCCTCACACTCAGCTTCGGCGGACCCCTACCTCCACTCACTATCTGCAGCTTAGCGACTCTAAATATCGACCCCCCTCCACTCTTCGCTAATCTCACTGCTAACTGCAAACCCGTAGCCACTCGCAGCAGGCGGTACAGCCTGCAGGACAGGGCCACTCGCAGCAGGAGGTACAGCCTGCAGGACAGGGCCACTCGCAGCAGGAGGTACAGCCTGCAGGACAGGGCCACCCGCAGCAGGCGGTACAGCCTGCAGGATAGGGCCACTCGCAGCAGGCGGTACAGCCTGCAGGATAGGGCCACCCGCAGCAGGCGGTACAGCCTGCAGGACAGGGCAACCCGCAGCAGGAGGTACAGCCTGCAGGACAGGGCCACCCGCAGCAGGCGGTACAGCCTGCAGGACAGGGCCACCCGCAGCAGGCGGTACAGCCTGCAGGACAGGGCCACCCGCAGCAGGAGGTACAGCCTGCAGGACAGGGCCACCCGCAGCAGGAGGTACAGCCTGCAGGACAGGGCCACCCGCAGCAGGCGGTACAGCCTGCAGGACAGGGCCACTCGCAGCAGGCGGTACAGGACAGGGCCACCCGCAGCAGGCGGTACAGCCTGCAGGACAGGGCCACTCGCAGCAGGCGGTACAGCCTGCAGGACAGGGCCACCCGCAGCAGGCGGTACAGCCTGCAGGACAGGGCCACCCGCAGCAGGCGGTACAGCCTGCAGGACAGGGCCACCCGCAGCAGGCGGTACAGCCTGCAGGACAGGGCCACCCGCAGCAGGCGGTACAGCCTGCAGGACAGGGCCACCCGCAGCAGGCGGTACAGCCTGCAGGACAGGGCCACCCGCAGCAGGAGGTACAGCCTGCAGGACAGGGCCACCCGCAGCAGGAGGTACAGCCTGCAGGACAGGGCCACCCGCAGCAGGCGGTACAGCCTGCAGGACAGGGCCACCCGCAGCAGGCGGTACAGGACAGGGCCACCCGCAGCAGGCGGTACAGGACAGGGCCACCCGCAGCAGGCGGTACAGCCTGCAGGACAGGGCCACTCGCAGCAGGAGGTACAGCCTGCAGGACAGGGCCACTCGCAGCAGGCGGTACAGCCTGCAGGACAGGGCCACTCGCAGCAGGCGGTACAGCCTGCAGGACAGGGCCACCCGCAGCAGGAGGTACAGCCTGCAGGACAGGGCCACCCGCAGCAGGCGGTACAGGACAGGGCCACCCGCAGCAGGCGGTACAGCCTGCAGGACAGGGCCACCCGCAGCAGGCGGTACAGCCTGCAGGACAGGGCCACCCGCAGCAGGCGGTACAGCCTGCAGGACAGGGCCACTCGCAGCAGGCGGTACAGCCTGCAGGACAGGGCCACCCGCAGCAGGCGGTACAGCCTGCAGGACAGGGCCACCCGCAGCAGGCGGTACAGGACAGGGCCACCCGCAGCAGGCGGTACAGGACAGGGCCACCCGCAGCAGGCGGTACAGCCTGCAGGACAGGGCCACCCGCAGCAGGAGGTACAGCCTGCAGGACAGGGCCACCCGCAGCAGGAGGTACAGCCTGCAGGACAGGGCCACCCGCAGCAGGAGGTACAGCCTGCAGGACAGGGCCACTCGCAGCAGGCGGTACAGCCTGCAGGACAGGGCCACCCGCAGCAGGCGGTACAGGACAGGGCCACCCGCAGCAGGCGGTACAGCCTGCAGGACAGGGCCACCCGCAGCAGGCGGTACAGCCTGCAGGACAGGGCCACCCGCAGCAGGCGGTACAGGACAGGGCCACCCGCAGCAGGCGGTACAGCCTGCAGGACAGGGCCACCCGCAGCAGGAGGTACAGCCTGCAGGACAGGGCCACCCGCAGCAGGCGGTACAGGACAGGGCCACCCGCAGCAGGCGGTACAGCCTGCAGGACAGGGCCACCCGCAGCAGGCGGTACAGCCTGCAGGACAGGGCCACCCGCAGCAGGCGGTACAGCCTGCAGGACAGGGCCACTCGCAGCAGGCGGTACAGCCTGCAGGACAGGGCCACCCGCAGCAGGCGGTACAGCCTGCAGGACAGGGCCACTCGCAGCAGGCGGTACAGGACAGGGCCACTCGCAGCAGGCGGTACAGCCTGCAGGACAGGGCCACCCGCAGCAGGCGGTACAGCCTGCAGGACAGGGCCACTCGCAGCAGGCGGTACAGGACAGGGCCACTCGCAGCAGGCGGTACAGCCTGCAGGACAGGGCCACTCGCAGCAGGCGGTACAGCCTGCAGGACAGGGCCACTCACAGCAGGCGGTACAGCCTGCAGGACAGGGCCACTCGCAGCAGGAGGTACAGCCTGCAGGACAGGCCACTCGCAGCAGGCGGTACAGCCTGCAGGACAGGGCCACCCGCAGCAGGGGGTACAGCCTGCAGGACAGGGCCACCCGCAGCAGGAGGTACAGCCTGCAGGACAGGGCCACTCGCAGCAGGCGGTACAGGACAGGGCCACCCGCAGCAGGCGGTACAGCCTGCAGGACAGGGCCACCCGCAGCAGGCGGTACAGGACAGGGCCACTCGCAGCAGGCGGTACAGCCTGCAGGACAGGGCCACCCGCAGCAGGCGGTACAGCCTGCAGGACAGGGCCACTCGCAGCAGGAGGTACAGCCTGCAGGACAGGGCCACTCGCAGCAGGAGGTACAGCCTGCAGGACAGGGCCACCCGCAGCAGGCGGTACAGCCTGCAGGACAGGGCCACCCGCAGCAGGCGGTACAGCCTGCAGGACAGGGCCACTCGCAGCAGGCGGTACAGCCTGCAGGACAGGGCCACTCGCAGCAGGCGGTACAGCCTGCAGGACAGGGCCACCCGCAGCAGGCGGTACAGCCTGCAGGACAGGGCCACCCGCAGCAGGCGGTACAGCCTGCAGGACAGGGCCACCCGCAGCAGGCGGTACAGGACAGGGCCACCCGCAGCAGGCGGTACAGCCTGCAGGACAGGGCCACTCGCAGCAGGCGGTACAGCCTGCAGGACAGGGCCACTCGCAGCAGGCGGTACAGCCTGCAGGACAGGGCCACTCACAGCAGGCGGTACAGCCTGCAGGACAGGGCCACCCGCAGCAGGCGGTACAGCCTGCAGGACAGGGCCACCCGCAGCAGGCGGTACAGCCTGCAGGACAGGGCCACTCGCAGCAGGCGGTACAGCCTGCAGGACAGGGCCACTCGCAGCAGGCGGTACAGCCTGCAGGACAGGGCCACTCACAGCAGGCGGTACAGCCTGCAGGACAGGGCCACTCGCAGCAGGCGGTACAGCCTGCAGGACAGGGCCACTCACAGCAGGCGGTACAGCCTGCAGGACAGGGCCACCCGCAGCAGGCGGTACAGGACAGGGCCACCCGCAGCAGGCGGTACAGCCTGCAGGACAGGGCCACCCGCAGCAGGCGGTACAGGACAGGGCCACCCGCAGCAGGCGGTACAGCCTGCAGGACAGGGCCACCCGCAGCAGGCGGTTCAGCCTGCAGGACAGGGCCACCCACAGCAGGCGGTACAGCCTGCAGGACAGGGCCACTCGCAGCAGGCGGTACAGGGCAGGGCCACCCGCAGCAGGCGGTACAGCCTGCAGGACAGGGCCACCCGCAGCAGGCGGTACAGCCTGCAGGACAGGGCCACTCGCAGCAGGCGGTACAGGACAGGGCCACCCGCAGCAGGCGGTACAGCCTGCAGGACAGGGCCACCCGCAGCAGGCGGTACAGCCTGCAGGACAGGGCCACTCGCAGCAGGCGGTACAGCCTGCAGGACAGGGCCACACGCAGCAGGCGGTACAGCCTGCAGGACAGGGCCACCCGCAGCAGGCGGTACAGCCTGCAGGACAGGGCCACACGCAGCAGGCGGTACAGCCTGCAGGACAGGGCCACCCGCAGCAGGCGGTACAGCCTGCAGGACAGGGCCACTCGCAGCAGGCGGTACAGCCTGCAGGACAGGGCCACTCGCAGCAGGCGGTACAGGACAGGGCCACCCGCAGCAGGCGGTACAGCCTGCAGGACAGGGCCACCCGCAGCAGGCGGTACAGCCTGCAGGACAGGGCCACCCGCAGCAGGCGGTACAGCCTGCAGGACAGGGCCACCCGCAGCAGGAGGTACAGCCTGCAGGACAGGGCCACCCGCAGCAGGAGGTACAGCCTGCAGGACAGGGCCACTCGCAGCAGGCGGTACAGCCTGCAGGACAGGGCCACCCGCAGCAGGCGGTACAGGACAGGGCCACCCGCAGCAGGCGGTACAGCCTGCAGGACAGGGCCACCCGCAGCAGGCGGTACAGCCTGCAGGACAGGGCCACCCGCAGCAGGCGGTACAGGACAGGGCCACCCGCAGCAGGCGGTACAGCCTGCAGGACAGGGCCACCCGCAGCAGGAGGTACAGCCTGCAGGACAGGGCCACCCGCAGCAGGCGGTACAGGACAGGGCCACCCGCAGCAGGCGGTACAGCCTGCAGGACAGGGCCACCCGCAGCAGGCGGTACAGCCTGCAGGACAGGGCCACCCGCAGCAGGCGGTACAGCCTGCAGGACAGGGCCACTCGCAGCAGGCGGTACAGCCTGCAGGACAGGGCCACCCGCAGCAGGCGGTACAGCCTGCAGGACAGGGCCACTCGCAGCAGGCGGTACAGGACAGGGCCACTCGCAGCAGGCGGTACAGCCTGCAGGACAGGGCCACCCGCAGCAGGCGGTACAGCCTGCAGGACAGGGCCACTCGCAGCAGGCGGTACAGGACAGGGCCACTCGCAGCAGGCGGTACAGCCTGCAGGACAGGGCCACTCGCAGCAGGCGGTACAGCCTGCAGGACAGGGCCACTCACAGCAGGCGGTACAGCCTGCAGGACAGGGCCACTCGCAGCAGGAGGTACAGCCTGCAGGACAGGCCACTCGCAGCAGGCGGTACAGCCTGCAGGACAGGGCCACCCGCAGCAGGGGGTACAGCCTGCAGGACAGGGCCACCCGCAGCAGGAGGTACAGCCTGCAGGACAGGGCCACTCGCAGCAGGCGGTACAGGACAGGGCCACCCGCAGCAGGAGGTACAGCCTGCAGGACAGGGCCACCCGCAGCAGGCGGTACAGGACAGGGCCACTCGCAGCAGGCGGTACAGCCTGCAGGACAGGGCCACCCGCAGCAGGCGGTACAGCCTGCAGGACAGGGCCACTCGCAGCAGGCGGTACAGCCTGCAGGACAGGGCCACTCGCAGCAGGAGGTACAGCCTGCAGGACAGGGCCACCCGCAGCAGGCGGTACAGCCTGCAGGACAGGGCCACCCGCAGCAGGCGGTACAGCCTGCAGGACAGGGCCACTCGCAGCAGGCGGTACAGCCTGCAGGACAGGGCCACTCGCAGCAGGCGGTACAGCCTGCAGGACAGGGCCACCCGCAGCAGGCGGTACAGCCTGCAGGACAGGGCCACCCGCAGCAGGAGGTACAGCCTGCAGGACAGGGCCACCCGCAGCAGGCGGTACAGGACAGGGCCACCCGCAGCAGGCGGTACAGCCTGCAGGACAGGGCCACTCGCAGCAGGCGGTACAGCCTGCAGGACAGGGCCACTCGCAGCAGGCGGTACAGCCTGCAGGACAGGGCCACTCACAGCAGGCGGTACAGCCTGCAGGACAGGGCCACCCGCAGCAGGAGGTACAGCCTGCAGGACAGGGCCACCCGCAGCAGGCGGTACAGCCTGCAGGACAGGGCCACTCGCAGCAGGCGGTACAGCCTGCAGGACAGGGCCACTCGCAGCAGGCGGTACAGCCTGCAGGACAGGGCCACTCACAGCAGGCGGTACAGCCTGCAGGACAGGGCCACTCGCAGCAGGCGGTACAGCCTGCAGGACAGGGCCACTCACAGCAGGCGGTACAGCCTGCAGGACAGGGCCACCCGCAGCAGGCGGTACAGGACAGGGCCACCCGCAGCAGGCGGTACAGCCTGCAGGACAGGGCCACCCGCAGCAGGCGGTACAGGACAGGGCCACCCGCAGCAGGCGGTACAGCCTGCAGGACAGGGCCACCCGCAGCAGGCGCTTCAGCCTGCAGGACAGGGCCACCCACAGCAGGCGGTACAGCCTGCAGGACAGGGCCACTCGCAGCAGGCGGTACAGGGCAGGGCCACCCGCAGCAGGCGGTACAGCCTGCAGGACAGGGCCACCCGCAGCAGGCGGTACAGCCTGCAGGACAGGGCCACTCGCAGCAGGCGGTACAGGACAGGGCCACCCGCAGCAGGCGGTACAGCCTGCAGGACAGGGCCACCCGCAGCAGGCGGTACAGCCTGCAGGACAGGGCCACTCGCAGCAGGCGGTACAGCCTGCAGGACAGGGCCACACGCAGCAGGCGGTACAGCCTGCAGGACAGGGCCACCCGCAGCAGGCGGTACAGCCTGCAGGACAGGGCCACACGCAGCAGGCGGTACAGCCTGCAGGACAGGGCCACCCGCAGCAGGCGGTACAGCCTGCAGGACAGGGCCACTCGCAGCAGGCGGTACAGCCTGCAGGACAGGACCGGGCCACTCGCAGCAGGCGGTACAGCCTGCAGGACAGGGCCACCCGCGCAGGCGGTACAGCCTGCAGGACAGGGCCACTCGCAGCAGGCGGTACAGCCTGCAGGACAGGGCCACCCGCAGCAGGCGGTACAGCCTGCAGGACAGGGCCACTCGCAGCAGGCGGTACAGCCTGCAGGACAGGGTATTTATTTATGTTTATTTATGTTTGCCTATATTTTTTTTTTCTATGTATGGAACGATCTGCCTGGACTGTACGCAGAACAATACTTTTCACTGTACCTCGGTACACGGGACAATAAAAACAAGTGCAATACAAATACAATAACAATGATGTAGAGATGCCGACGTTGGACTGGGGTGAGCACAGTAAGAAGTCTTACACCAGGTTAAAGTCCAACAGGTTTGTTTCAAACACTAGCTTTAGGAGCACGGCTCCTTCCTCAGGTAAATCAGATTCAGGTATCTGTAGGTGGATTGGCCACCCTAAATTGCCCCTTAATTGGAGAAAAAAAAGAATTGGGAACTTTGAAATAAAACAAAGAAACGGTGACAATTGGGTGATGGTGAATGGGGAACCTAACGTGCTGGAGGACAGACTATCGCGTGGAGGCTTAGTACAAGGCTCCATGGGGAGATACTGGTCACATTCCGAGTGGGTGACTGGGAGTTGCAGGTGAATCACGTGCTGGTGGGCGAGGCACATGTTTCCCTTACACGCATGTCATTGACGTGGTCATTGTCCCATCGTACGCATGGTTGTTATATACCGGGTCTCAGAGAAGGAGGCTGCAGCATCTCCACGTCACCACCTTCCCATATCCCAGGTTGTTCAGAGCTGAGCTGATCAGGGGTTTGGCAAATCAACATGTTGTTAAACTGTTCAACAGGAATCAACAGGAATTGTTTCTGATTCAAATATTTTTAAAAAGGTGCTTTCCCCATAAGTGGGAAACTCTGTCTCAGATATAAGGGCAGCACAGTGGTTAGCACTGTTGCTTCACAGCTCCAGGGTCCCAGGTTCTATTCCCGGCTTGGATCACTGTCTGTGCGGAGTCTGCACGTTCTCCCCGTGTCTGCGTGGGTTTCCTCCGGGTGCTCCGGTTTCCTCCCACAAGTCCCGAAAGACGTGCTGTTTGGTGAATTGGACATTCTGAATTCTCCCTCTGTGCACCCGAACAGGTGCCGGAATGTGGTGACTAGGGGCTTTTCGCAGTAACTTCATTGCAATGTTAATGTAAGCCTACTTGTGACAATACAGATTATTATTATTCTTGAATAAAAAAGATGAAATCCTATACTCGTCAGTTAGAGCACCGTTTGGATCGATGTGATCTAAATGCCTGTAACAAACTGAGTTGTGTATCTGGCTTGTCCCTCTGGTTCTGACATGTTACCCAGCTTTACAATTTGAAATGAATCCCTTGGCCTATCTGTATCGTTCCCTGTCTCAGGGAATATTGCAGAACCTGAGCACACAGAGGGGGCCCGAGAGGTTATTCTCTAACTCAAACATTTGTCACATCGCTGAGAGATGTGAGGAGGTTCAGCATCAATAGTCTCTTCCAAAATCTTGAATTGTGATTATGAAATATGATCAAAGTTTGAGAAATTGTCACAGCAACAACTTGAGCATCAAAAGCTCGAGGCCATTGTGATGCACATTAGGGGATAAGGCAGGAGAATGGGGATGAGAAATTAGCAGCCATGATTGAATGGCGGAGCAGACTCGATGGGCCGAGTGGCCTAATTTTGCTCCAGTGTCTGATGGTCTTATGGATAAAGTCAGCCAGTTATGACCCGAATGCTGGGGGCTGATGTTTTTGTGAATAGAATTTCTTTGCAATAAACCAAGTTTTCTTTTTACTATCTCCGTCTGGATTCACAAAAGTAACAAACAGATTTGTGAAGAGTTTGACAGGGTAGGGGGCTGTGAGGATGTTTCCCACAGTGGGAGAGCCTCAATCACAGGGACACAGAATCACCGGATAATCCTGTGGGACTGAGGTGATGATCGAGAAGCAAATGTGATGCGAGAAAATTCTTTTTCACCCAGCGAGGGGTTGGGATCTGGAATGTACGGCCTGGAGGTGTGGTGGAGGCAGGTTCAATCGAGGTATTCCGGAGAGCATTGGATGGTTATTTGAATAGAAACAATGTGCAGGGGTACGGGGAGAAGGCAGGAGAATGGCACTAAGTCATGATGCTTGTTTGGACAGACGGTGCAGACATGATGGGCTGAATGGCCTCATTCTGCACTGTAACAATTCTGTGATTCCTCACTCAAAGGGTTTCATATCTTTGGAATTCTCCAGCCAGAGGATTATGTGTGCTCTATCACTGAATATGTTTAAGGCTGTGATAGGGAGCTGTTTGGTGTCTCAGGAATTAAGGGATAGACACATAGAATTTACAGTGCAGATGGAGACCATTCAGCCCATCGAATCTGCACTGCCCCACTTAAGCCCACGCCTCCACCCTATCTCCGTAAACCCAGTAACCCGACCTAACCACCATGCCACCCCGGGTCCTGGCACTGTGAGACAGCAGTGTTAACCCGGGTCCCTGGCACTGTGAGACAGCAGTGTTAACCTGGGTCCCTGGCACTGTGAGACAGCAGTGTTAACCTGGGTCCCTGGCACTGTGAGACAGCAGTGTTAACCCGGGTCCCTGGCACTGTGAGACAGCAGTGTTAACCTGTGTCCCTGGGACTGTGAGACAGCAGTGTTAACCCGGGTCCCTGGCACTGTGAGACAGCAGTGTTAACCCGGGTCCCTGGCACTGTGAGACAGCAGTGTTAACCTGTGTCCCCGGCACTGTGAGACAGCAGCGTTAACCCGGGTCCCTGGCACTGTGAGACAGCAGTGTTAACCTGTGTCCCCGGCACTGTGAGACAGCAGCGTTAACCCGGGTCCCTGGCACTCTGAGACAGCAGTGTTAACCCGGGCCCCTGGCACTGTGAGACACCAGTGTTAACCCGGGTCCCTGGCACTGTGAGACAGCAGTGTTAACCCGGGTCCCTGGCACTGTGAGACAGCAGTGTTAACCCGGGTCCCTGGCACTCTGAGACAGCAGTGTTAACCCGGGTCCCTGGCACTGTGAGACAGCAGTGTTAACCTGTGTCCCCGGCACTGTGAGACAGCAGCGTTAACCCGGGTCCCTGGCACTGTGAGGCAGCAGTGTTAACCCGGGTCCCTGGCACTGTGAGACAGCAGTGTTAACCTGTGTCCCTGGCACTGTGAGACAGCAGTGTTAACCCGGGTCCCTGGCACTCTGAGACAGCCGTGTTAACGCGGGTCCCTGGCACTGTGAGGCAGCAGTGTTAACCCGGGTCCCTGGCACTGTGAGACAGCAGTGTTAACCCGGGTCCCTGGCACTGAGACAGCAGTGCTAACCCAGGTCCCTGGCACTGTGAGGCAGCAGTGTTAACCCGGGTCCCTGGCACTGTGAGACAGCAGTGTTAACGCGGGTCCCTGGCACTGTGAGGCAGCAGTGTTAACCCGGGTCCCTGCACTGTGAGGACAGCAGTGTTAACCCGGGTCCCTGGCACTGAGACAGCAGTGCTAACCCAGGTCCCTGGCACTGTGAGGCAGCAGTGTTAACCCGGGTCCCTGGCACTGAGACAGCAGTGCTAACCCGGGTCCCTGGCACTGTGAGACAGCAGTGTTAACCCGGGCCCCTGGCACTGTGAGACAGCAGTGTTAACCCGGGTCCCTGGCACTGTGAGACAGCAGTGTTAACCTGTGTCCCCGGCACTGTGAGACAGCAGTGTTAACCCGTGTCCCTGGCACGGTGAGACAGCAGTGTTAACCCGGGTCCCTGGCACTGTGAGACAGCAGTGTTAACCCGTGTCCCTGGCACTGTGAGGCAGCAGTGTTAACCCGGTCGGCACTGTGAGACAGCAGTGTTAACCTGTGTCCCTGGGACTGTGAGACAAGCAGTGTTAACCTGGGTCCCTGGCACTGTGAGGCAGCAGTGTTAACCCGGGTCCCTGGCACTGTGAGACAGCAGTGTTAACCCGGGTCCCTGGCACTGTGAGGCAGCAGTGCTAACCCGGGTCCCTGGCACTGTGAGGCAGCAGTGCTAAACCGGGTCCCTGGCACTGTGAGGCAGCAGTGTTAACCCGTGTCCCTGGCACGGTGAGACAGCAGCGCTAACCCGGGTCCCTGGCACTGTGAGACAGCAGTGCTAACCCGGGTCCCTGGCGCTGTGAGGCAGCAGTGTTAACCCGGGTCCCTGGCACTGTGAGGCAGCAGTGTTAACCCGGGTCCCTGGCACTGTGAGGCAGCAGTGTTAACCCGGGTCCCTGGCACTGTGAGGCAGCAGTGTTAACCGTGTCCCTGGCACGGTAAGACAGCAGTGCTAACCCGGGTCCCTGGCACTGTGAGGCAGCAGTGTTAACCCGGGTCCCTGGCACTGTGAGACAGCAGTGTTAACCCGGGTCCCTGGCACTGTGAGACAGCAGTGTTAACCCGGGTCCCTGGCACTGTGAGGCAGCAGTGCTAACCCGGGTCCCTGGCACTGTGAGGCAGCAGTGTTAACCCGGGTCCCTGGCTCTGTGAGACAGCAGTGTTAACCCGGGTTCCTGGCACTGTGAGGCAGCAGTGTTAACCCGGGTCCCTGGCACTGTGAGACAGCAGTGTTAACTCGGGACCCTGGCACTGTGAGGCAGCAGTGCTAACCCGGGTCCCTGGCACTGTGAGACAGCAGTGTTAACCTGGGTCCCTGGCACTGTGAGGCAGCAGTGTTAACCCGGGTCCCTGGCACTGTGAGACAGCAGTGTTAACTCGGGACCCTGGCACTGTGAGGCAGCAGTGCTAACCCGGGTCCCTGGCACTGTGAGACAGCAGTGTTAACCCGGGTCCCTGGCACTGTGAGGCAGCAGTGTTAACCCGGGTCTCTGGCACTGTGAGACAGCAGTGCTAACACGGGTCCCTGGCACTGTGAGACAGCAGTGCTAACCCGGGTCCCTGGCACTGTGAGGCAGCAGTGCTAAACCGGGTCCCTGGCACTGTGAGACAGCAGTGTTACCCGGGTCCCTGGCACATGTGGAGGACATGCAGTGCTAAACCGGGTCCCTGGCACATGTGAGACAGCAATGTTAACCCGGGCCCTGGCACTGTGAGACAGCAGTGTGTACACCCGGGTCCCTGGCACTGGTGAGACAGCAGTGTTAACCCGGGTCCCTGGCACTGTGAGACAGCAGGTGCTAACCCGTGGTCCCTGGCACAGTGAGACGCAGTGTTAACCCGGGTCCCTGGCACTGTGAGACAGCAGTTTAATCCAGGTCCCTGGCACGTGAGACATGCAGTGTTAATCCGGGTCCCTGGCACGTGAGGCCGCAGT